>NW_007728182.1:302316-325789 GCF_000696425.1 Galeopterus variegatus | reverse complement strand
AAATCCTTCTTCACACACTCAAATATCCTAATCTACTGCCACCTTCCTTTTCTCAGCAAATCAGTGCCTTTTTGATATATTGATTTCATTTCATTTGAGTATATACCCAATAGTGGGATAGCTGGATTGTGAGGTACATCTATTTCTAGTTCTCTGAGAAACCTCCACACTGTTTTCCACAAGGGCTGTACCAATTTACACTCCCACCAACAATGTAGGAGGTTTCCCTTTTCTTCACATCTTAGCTAGCGTTTGTTATGTTCTGTCTTGTTGATAATAGCCATTCTAACTGGGCTGAGATGATGTTTCATTGAGGTTTTAATTTGAGTTTCCCTGATGATTAGTAATTTTGAGCATTTTTTCATGTGCTTGTTGGCCATTTGTATGTCTTCTTTTGAGAAATGTCTGTAAAGTTCCTTTGCCCATTTTTAAATTGGGTTATTTGTTTTTTGGGGGTGTTGAGTTGTTTGAGTTCCTCATAAATTCTGGCTTATTAGCCTCTTATCTGATGTGTAGTTTGCCAACATTTTTTCCCATTCTGTAGGTTGTCTCTTTACTTTGTTGATAGTGTCCCTTGCTGTGCAGAAGCTTTTCAGTTTGATGTAGTCCCATTTGTGTATTTTTGCTTTAGTTGCCTGTGCCTTTGTAGTCTCACTCAAAAAATTGCTGCCCATTCCCATTTCTTCTAGTAGTTTCATAATTTGGGGTCTTAAATTTAGGTTTTTTAATCCATTTTGAGTTGATTTTCATATATGGTGAGAGTTAGGGATCTAGTTTCAATCTTCTGCATGTGGATATCCAGTTTTCCCAGCACCATTTATTGAGGAGGCTATCTTTTCCCCACTGTATATTCTTGGCACCTTTGCTGAAAATCAGTTGGCTGTAAGTGTATGGGTTTATTTCTGGCTCTCTATTCTGTTCCATTGGTCTATCTGTCTGTTTTTATTCCAGCTCCATGCAGTATTGATTACCATAGCTTTATAGCAATTTTGAGGTCAGGAAGTGTGATGCCTCCAAATTTGTTCTTTATGTTTAAGACTGCTTTAACTATATGAGGTGTTTTGTGGTTCCATACAAATTTTATGATTGTTTTTTCTATTTCTGTGAAGAATGCACAGAGAACATTTTCACTCCTCAAGAAAACAAATTCAGAAATTGAAAAGTATGAATTTACAAACAGGTTGACATGAAAATTGCAAATTCTTCTATTGTATTTATTAAAGCTGGACCTGTCATAGCTTCTTTCCTATTATGTAAGATTTGTTTTAGAGCCTAGCTCCAGCATTAGTGCTTTCTTAAAAGCTTTATGATTGTATTTCTTTAAAAGTGTTTTATAACCTAGACTTTTAAAGTAGTGTAGCAAGCCTTCATTTGGGTTACTGAATTTCTGCTGTAATTACTTTTTATTATTTTCAAAGTGCTTACAGTTTTAAGAGAACATGCCAGTCTTAATGTAGGGAGGAAAATTTTTCATTTCAAATTGGCATAACCATTGAATCATATTTCAAGGATCAATTTCATATCTTGATATTGACATGTTATCTCTTGATAAGGACTTGGCTCTTCCTACTGACTTATTTTGAAACTAATACATTCAAATTTTAAAACACCTAGGAAAAATCTCTTAAAGGGTCCAACATTCCTGTCTTATCTAAGTGTGTTGCAGTTTGGAATGTTCTTTTCCACCTGCCCCTCAACCCCACCTACATTCCCCAAAGATATTATTTGTGATTATATGAAGAAATTGACTTTCCTGTGATAAATTTAGTACATGAAGATCAGTCTCCAGGGATCTGGAGAGACAGAGTCATCCCAGTCTTCTTTCCAACTCTCAATCTTCTTCTGAGCTAGTCCTAAAGCAGATCTTCTTAGGTATCTTCATTCTCTCCTACTACTCATACCCCAAACACAGACTGTACTTATTTATTGTCTCACGCCACATGCCCTTACCGGGGTACAGTGCATGGCCGTGTGGGAAGCACCACCCACATTGTGTGAATGGTGTCCTCTGATTCTGTGCAGCTCCTGTGCCTTCTGTAGCCCTGTCCTTGCATTGCATTCTGAATGGTGCTGGCTGCTGGTGAGGGTGGGAGAGTCCATGGAGAGAAGAGAGAAAGACAGAGGATGAAGTGTTATCATGCCCTAATTTAAAATTTGGAAATAATGACCTGTGTACATGTCAGAGGTTAGACTCTTTCTCAGATTATCAGATAGATGCTGTAAGGCATTAGAGCAGGAAAACTAAGGTTTCGGTGGCAAAATGATTAAATCAGTTGATAAGAGTTAAGAATAAGGAGGTATAGTAGTCTTCCTTATCTGTGGTTTGGCTTTCTGCAGTTTCAGTTACCTGTGGTAAACCACGGCCTGAAAATGTTAAATGGAAAATTTGAGAAATAAACAATTTGTAAGTTTTTAATTGCACACTGTCTGAATAGCATGATGAAATCTTGTGCTGCCCCGCGCGGATGTGAATCATCTCTTTGTCCAGTGTGTCCATGCTGTAGACACTACCAGCCTGTTAATCACTTAGTAGCCATCTTGGTTATCAGAATATCTTGGTATTGCAGTGCTTGTGTTCAAGTCACCCTTAATTTACTTCATAATGGCCCTAAAGTGCAAGAATAGTGATACTGGCATATTGTTATAATTGTTCTATTTTATTATTACTTATTGTCGTTAATCTCTTACTGTGCCTAATTTATAAAAAACTTTATCATAGGTATGTATGTATGTATAGGGCAAAAACAGTCTATATAGGGTCTGGGACTACCTACAGTTTCAAGTATCCACTGGGGGTCTTGAAATATATCCCCACTAGTATAAGGGGGGATTATTGTACTTTTGAAAAAAGGTTATTAATTATTGCCAGAGAGAGGGTGTAACAAATAAGCTATGTCCAGCTTTATGCAGGCCTCCAGAACTGCTGGCCTTGGCCGTCATGACTAACTCAGCTCTGATGAAACAGCATCTCTGTGTGTTGACCTTGTCGGGAGTAAGAAATCTGTAATAATGTCTGGTGATGCTGAACTGCAGGGAGAACAAACACAAGAGCAAGAGATAATACAACCACCTTGCACTTGAGCACCCTTGCCATTGGAACAGGGTGTGGTGGCCCCCGGTTGTGACTAGGAACACTGGCTCACAGAATTGTTGTGCAGATGAATGAAATATAGATGGCAAATGTTCACAGACTATCAAGTGCAGTGTGAATGTTAGATGCAGTGAGTGGACCAATGGTTTTCGCCTTTCCCCATTTTTTTCCCTCCTGTGCTAGTTCCTTTTTGGTCCCTAATTCTCAGTCTTACCTTTACTAATGTCTTAGACTGTGGGACTTAGGTAAGCGGAGACCATGAAGCATAAATAAACTATCTGGAAATTGCCAGTCTTTTCAAATCCTTGCACATACATGACTTTTGGCTGTGCCCGTGTTTTCAGGGCTGTGATTGTGTTTCACAGAAGTCCCCAGAGAAGTAATCCACTCTGTTTAGTACATTTTTTTTCTAGATCACCCTGGAGAAAAGGTAGTACCTCTGTTTTGGACTTGTAACTAATTTGTTTCGATAGAAATAGCAAATATTTACCAAGCACCTACTGTGTGCCTTCCACTCTTCTAGGTACTAGGAATACCAGGGCGCAAAAGATAGGCAAGATTTTTACTCTCGTGTAAATAGATAGAATTAAAGTACAACTAAAATGAACTAAAATTAGAATTCTAACAAGTAGAATTAAGTACAATTGTATGACTACTTGCATAAGGTAGAATGACTATAGGGACCATTTTGTTGGATGGTCAGGAAAATCTCTTTGAGGAAATAGGATTTAAGCTGAAATTTTAATAACATGAAGGAACAAACCATGAGAATACAAGGGAAAGAGCATTCCAAACAGAGGGAACAGCCATTGAAAGAGCTCAGAGGTGGAAATGAGCTTGATGAGTGGGAGGAACAGAAAGAAGGCCAGAGTGTTTGGCCTAGCGGGTAAAGGTGAAATGATTAGGATAAGGTTGTCCAGGTACACAGGGACTTGGAGGCCAGAGCAATGGGTTTGGATTTTTTCTGAGGGCAATGGGAAACTATCAAAGGACGACATGCAGGGAAATGACATATTCTTTTTTACATTTTAAAATGGTTGCTTTTGATATGAATGGATTGTAGAGGGTAGGAGCTGAAAGCAGGAAGTCTCATTAAGTTTTGTTGTAACCAGAGATATGATGGTGGCTTGAATAGGGTGGTAGTAGTAATGGAGATAGACAGGTGGACAGATGGAGTAAATTTTTTAAAGGCAGAGCCAATGTGGAGGATTAAAATATGTTGGGAAGTGGGGGAGAAAGGGACTCGGGAATGATTCCTGGTTTTTGCATCTAGCTCTTTGGTTGATGGCGATGTCTTTTGTTCTGAGCAGGAGAAGCCTAGAGGTGTCCTGGGAGTGTGTTGTGGGGGTGAGTTTGGTGGATCAAAGTTTTCTGTTATGGGCCGAATTGTATTCCCCTCAAAGTTCATGTGTTGAAGTCCTAACCCCAAGTACCTCAGAATGTGTCTGTCTTTAAAGAGATAATTAAGTTAAAATGAGGTCATCTGGATGGGACCTAATCCGATATTGATGTCTTTATTGGAAGAGGAGATTAGGACACAGTTACATCCAGAGTAGAGACGAGGTGAAGAGAAAGGGAAAAGATGGCTATCTACAAGCCAAGGAGAGAGGCCTTAGAAGAAACCAAACCTGCCAACACCTTGGTCTCGGACATCCAGCCTCCAGAATTGTGAGAAAATAAATTTCTGGGGTTTAAGCCTCTCAGTCCATGGTATTTTGTTAAGGCAGTTCTAGCAACCTAACACATGGTAAGTTAAAATGCCAGATAGACCCAAAGCGGGGATGAGTCACCAGTTAGATATACAGACCTGGGGAGCCATGAGAACTAGAGACATTTGGGGTCCTCCACATAGATGTGGTACTTAAAGACGTGGGCTAGATGAGATGACCTCGGGCATGAGCGTAATTAGGAAAGAGGACCCAGGGCTGAGCCTGGGAGAGTGAGGGGAGGGAGGAGCAGAGGAAGAGTGAAGGGTGGTCATCGAGAAGCCACTGCGAGGACTCCTGAAGAACAACCTTTGTTCATCAACCTGTCAGCCTCATTTTGGACTCATCCTTTGGACCAATATATGCCCCTGAGAGTATTCAATATACATTTCAGATCTTTGAATCAGTTTCCTGCCCTTTGGTGCTTGCACACATGACCATTACTCTTGTTTATTGGAGGAAGGGTTACAAATGTCCGGGTTTGCCCAGGACTGGGGAGATTCCTGGGCTGCAGGACCTTTACTGCTAAAACTGGGACATTCCTAGGTAAACAGGAATAAGTTGTTCACTCAGGTAAGAGGGAAGCTTTGGCAAGATTTATTTATTTCAACTTACTGGATTCATTGAAAGGTTACTGGTTTAAGAGAATGTTATAACTATGTTACAATTATTGTCTTTGAAATGTTTGTATATATTTTTCTAGAAACTATCTTGAAATGAGTGCTTCCACTGTGAGATAAGCCAAATAATGAAAATGCAAGCTTCAGAGACCTTTCAGTTCCATCATTCCCTTACTTAGTTTCATTTTAACAAGGACATTTTCTTTGCTTGGGTTTGTATTAATAATTTCATAATTTCAGGTTATACATGTTGAGTAATTATCTCCCCAATGATTCTAAGGATATGTTTCTGTTAATTGAACCTTTTAATGAACCCATGAACAATTTAAAATACAAAATTGGAGCCAGTCCCTAATTAATGGGTTTTAGCTTGTCCAAACCCAACAGATGCTCAAAATCTAAACGTAGGACTAAGCTGGCTTACCTTTCATGGCCCTGTTTTGGGTAATTGGAAAAAAATGAGGTCCTTCAGTTCTTCTGATCCAGTACTGAGGGCTCCTGCACCACCGTCCAGAACACTTGTTATTCACATCTCACTGGCCCAGCTCAGTTTTCAGCTCAAGCCACCCCACACCCGGTTCTGCCTCTCCCATTCCATCTGCCCCCTTCCATCTCTCTCATTCTCCCCAGTGCCTTCCTGGACTGGGCAGGAGGAAGTACTGGACACATTCCCAGCTCCATCTGACTAGTGTGCTACCCCCAGGTCACATGATACGAGCATAACTTTATATTCAACCAGATGTACTCTACTGCTAAGGCCCAAACATTCTAAAGTCCAGGCTAACTTCTTTATTAGTTTCTTAGGGCTGCCATAATAAATTACCACAAATCGGGTGACTTAACGCAACAGAATTGTATTCTCCTAAAGTTCTGGAGTTTAGAAGTCTTAAATCAAGGTATTGGAAGGGCCATATTCCCTCTGAAGACTCCAGGGGAGAATCCTTCCTCACTTCTTCCAGCTTTTGGAGGTTGCCAGCAATTCTTTGAGTTCCATGGCTTGGGGGGATATTACTCCAATCTCTATATTCATGTAGCAT
The DNA here is from genome assembly GCF_000696425.1 of Galeopterus variegatus. Lineage (NCBI taxonomy): Eukaryota > Metazoa > Chordata > Mammalia > Dermoptera > Cynocephalidae > Galeopterus > Galeopterus variegatus. The sequence goes on along the minus strand of NW_007728182.1, from coordinate 319,335 downwards.
TCCCGTCTGTTTGTATCTCTTTGTCCATATTTCCCTCTTATAAGGACATCAGTCATTGGATTAAGCACCTCCCCAATCCAGTATGACCCCATCTTAACTAATTACATGAACAAAGGCCCTATTGTCAAATAAGGTCACATTCACAAGTACTGGGGGTTAGGACTTTATTAACATTTTTTGGGGGGGATAAAATTCAACCCACAGCACTTCCTAATGATAAATCTGGTGAAGAAGAGCATTTGTTCATTAATAGAACTTGGTGAAATCTCAACCACACACTCAAGATACTAACAGTTATTGCCTCTGAGGCAGAATGGGGTAGTAGAAATAGTACAGGATGTGGAGGCAGATGTGTTTAAATCCTAGCCCTATTGCTTGTTCGAGAGGCCTTGGACAAGTCACTTACCTTTTTCTGATCCCCAGTTTCCTTATTTATAAAATGAGTACAATATCTACCTTACAGAGCTATTGTGAGCTTCATATAAGTTGATATATACAAAGCATCTTGCATAGTGCCTGGCATAGACTAAGTGCTCAGTTAATATTATCTCACTTCCCTTTTAAACTGATCTGATTTCATGTAAATGAAGTTGTAAATTTCATTGTGTCCTTCATAGAGTTTAAAAGTAAAAACTGTCTGGCTAACATTGAGGTTATTAGCCAGTCTGAGCCTCAGTGACATTTTGTATTTGAAGAAGGACTCTTTTTGGGTAATTGATCATTTTGGAAATGCAGTAGGAAATGCCTTTCATCATGAAGAGAGTTATGGAACGTCCATTACTGGAGACTTTATAGATAATCTAAATACCCTGGCTCATTAGAAGCAACTGCCTGAGGGATGTGGCTGGAGTTGATTAACCACGATGATTTCTTGCCGTTCTGGGCCCTTCTGTGTTGTCCTCAGGAATCTGTAAAGTACTCAGGGGCAGAGTTTGTTTCTTTTCATTAACTATCACATCAGTTAGGAATTGTGTTTGGCTGCTGACAATAGAGCTGACCTCAGTGGCTTAAGAGCATAAAGATTTATTTATTTTTTCCTAGAAAAAATATCTGGAGATAGAACAGGAAAGGTATGGCTGTGTCTTGGTCATCAGGGACCCAGGACTCTTCTGGTTTTCTGTTCCATCTTTACTGCACATTTCTGTTCTTAAGATAATCTCACAGTCCACGATGGCTGTTGGAGCTTGAACTATCACATCCATGATCCAGACAGAAAGATGGAGAAAAGAATAAAGAAGCAAGGTCCATGCCCCACAGCTGAGTCAGTTCTCTTTTCAAAACATTTTTATTTATTTTTTCTTTTATTTGACATATTGTAATTGTACATATTCATGGAGTACAATCTGATATTTTGATACATATATATGTTGTGTAATAGTTAAGTCAGGGTAGTTAATATACCCATCACCTCATGAATATATCATTTCTTTGAGTCAGCCCTTTTAAGGATGTTTACCCAAAGACTTACCTTCTGTTTAATTAATTAATTAATTAATTTATTGTGGGAGGCTGAGGATGTGTAAATATTTTTAGTTGGTCACTTTACCACCCAGTAATGTAGATAGGAGAGAATGGATCTATTGGCAGCTAGTGATCTCTGACTCAGCTCCCTCAAGTCATTTGATAACCCCCTTCATGATGAAAGGCATTTCCTACTGTTCAACCAAATTATTAATCATACCCTAAAAGAATTACTCTTAAAGAATGAAAGAGTAGTTCTTTCTAGAGCAGCTAGGATAGTTTTTTAACTCATGAGAATTTAGTGAAGTCATTCATTTATACAACAATAGTGAGTTTTTTGTGTGTCTACTAAATGTCTGGTGATGTGCAAAGCTCTGAAGCAATGAGTAAGAGATACAGTCTCTGCTCTCCTAGAGCTACAATCCAGTGCAGGAGCAAAGGCACATGGAATCAAAGAAGCACATGAAGACATGACGATTTCCTGTTGTGATAACAAGGAATGATGTGAGAGATGCAATAAAAGAAACTCTCTCAGTCACACAGTCGGGGAAGGCTGCTGACTCCATGGATGGGTTGGGATTTGATAAATAGGTAGGAAATAACTAGTCGAAGAGGATGTGTGGGTAAATAGCATTCCAGTAATTCCAGGCATTCCAGGAAGAAGGAAAAGTACAAAGGGAAGGCCAGTGGTGGGAGGAGCATGGAAAAAAACTAGTGAGTATAGCTGGGGCACAGGGAGCAAGAGAAGCACATGAAATGAGACAGGGACCAGGCATGTGAGGATGTTAGGCATATTAAAGAGTTTAATCTTCTTTACAAGAGCAGTGACAAGTCAGTGAGCTTTAAGGTGGGAGCATGCGAAGTGATCATATTTGCTCTTAGAAAAGGTCATTCTGATAGAGGATGTACTGAACTGGACTGAATAGTGGCAGACAAACTGGACAAGCATTCAGGCAAGAGATGATGGTTTGGTCCAGGATGATAGTAATTATGGATGTGGAGAGAAGTGGACAGATTTAGGTGGACAGGTTTTTTGAGCCACTTGGCTTTTGGGGGGCTGACAATGGTACGGGTTTGCCTTTCTGAGATATAGAATTTCATCTTTATTATGGAGGATAAAGTGGTTACATTAGATTTATTGGTAGTAACAGTGTTCTGTTCTAGAGGTTTGTTCAATCTCAAAATAACCCAGGTTTTACCAGACCTGGGTTGGGGTGAGATTTGGTCCTAGTTTGGTCTTAGTGCAATATTTGTAATTTCATGTATATTTTTTTAAATCCTAAACTCTGTGGGGTCGGGATATGGGAGGAAGTAATGCAACAGCTAAATTATAATCTTTGATAGTAGGAAATAGTACATAATGTCCAAATGGAAAAAGGAAACGAGAAATAGCAATGAAGGATTTACTGTACAAATATGAACGTTATGATCACAAGGAAGAACAAAAGGATGGAAAGTGGTTGCTTGTAGGGGATGAGCTTGGAGGGAAAGGGGAATGGTAATGGGCTGTTTTGTTTGTTTTTCCAGCCTTACAGTGCTATTTGACGTTTCAAAACAATACATGTGTTAGTTTCATTTTTTTAAAAGTTAAGTAATGATAAAAAGAATAAAGGAATTCTTTAGCCTGTTGTTGGATTACCCAGTCGTAATCTAAGATCTACGCATGGAAGGCTCATTATACCCATCCACGCAGGCATTTCACCTTTCTTTTATATTTATGACAACAGCTGTCAAACTTTGACTAGTTATGGGACAGCATGTAAGCTTTTCCAGAACGGTCTGCTTATTGCAAAAGATAAGACAAAGTCATGCCAAGCTGGTTTGAAATACTGGTTGGCTATTCATGGAGTTTTTCAACTGGAGAAAATTATCTTCTTGGCTTAGGTTTGTAGACTTAATTAAACAATTTCAGATTCAAGGTTGTGAGGCTGATTGCCATTTTAGGGTTGAGTCTGGCTTTATGGATTTATCAGTGGGGAAGACACTGAGGTTGTATTTCTCTTTTACGAGTGTCGCCTCCTGCAGTTATTTTTTTGTTCCTTATCCACTGAAAGAAAAATCACTGTTAATGAATACAAGGAGTGAAATAAATGGACTTTTACCCTTTTGGAAGTAGGTTGAAGAGTTGTTTGCATCTCAGTAGTGATTCTTGTTTTTGTTCTGAGCTCTCTGTTGTATTATTCACCCATAAACTGGGGAATTATTTGGTTTAGAGCCATGGTAGGAACGAAGGGCCTAAGCCGGGGACTGAGAGGCACTAATGCTAATATGAATTCTGCAGCCCATGACAATTGCACCCTGCTGTGGGGGAGCGCTCAGTCTCTCATTACCGGGAAGGGTCTTTGGAAGTGAATAGGCTTCTATTTAACCATTCTCATATGTTATCTTGAAAACTCCCTCTTGCCATTTGATTACTTTACTGATGCCCTAACATAAAGAAAAACAATGATTCTAGCAGTGACTGAGAAAATATTAATTTTAAGTATTAAACAATGCATAGGGATAAGTGTTTTTTGTGGGGCGTTTGTGGAAGTTCCATGTTTGACCATTTAGAATGGGAGTTAGGGGTGGTGTGGAGAGGGATTTGGGAGAAGCTGCAATTTGGAGAGGCCCTGTACTTTGTATCAATTTCTGAGAGGGACAGAGAGCTCATATGTCAATCATACCTCCAAAGAGAGCTTTACTTCTCAAATAACTACCCATTGACAGGATTATTATTTGAAAATAATAAGCACCAAGAAAAGATCTCTTAGGACAAATACTGATGCACTCTTTTTATTCCTTTTTGTACTCGAAGAGGTAGAAAACAAGCAGCTAACTTGGACAGGCAGCATTAGTGAGTATTCTTGTGGAGGGTTGGGTTATGAAGCTAGATTTAGAAAGGCAATGTAGGGCCGGCCCGGTGGCGCACTGGAGAGTGCGCCGCTTGGGAGGCAGCGCTCCCGCAGAGGGTTCGGATCCCATGTGGAGACCGGTTCCCGCTCACTGGCTGAGCACGGTGCGGGTGCAACGCCAAGGGTTGCGATCCCATTGCCGGTCCCCGGTACAGGCGCAACACCGAGGGTTGCGATCCCGTTACCGGTCAGTAAAAAAGAGACAAAAAGGAAAAAAAAAAAAAAAGAAAGGCAATGTAAATACAGCACTCTGCTCCTTTCATTGCGTGATTGTTAAAAGGCAAAGCAATAGGTTAGGATCACACTGATGAGACCACCAGCCACTGCTAGCTCTTATTCGCACCAGTAGACCAAACTGTTGCCTCCAGGGCTGGCCTGGAGGGTTCTGTTAGGATTGGGCTGGTGCAACACCATCAGGTCCAGCCCAGTGTTTCTCCAGTGCCTGGTAAAGGGCTGCCAGCTGAGCTCTTTAATTTTTGTGTTTATCAAATGATGATCCATCTTTCTTTCTTCTTATGATGAATAGGGAATCATCTTTAAGTATCAGAATGATGTCTGGCTTAAGGTACGTGCATCATACTTTAGCTGGCTGACTGCCTGAACCAATGGGAGAATTCATTGGAAAGGAGTGCTGGTTCAGAAGAGGAGGGAGAGGATTTTACCTTCCCATTATCTGGAAGCTCCTTGATATTAAATCAATAATAGGCATAAATGGGCTAAACTGTTTCTAAGCCCAGGGTCTGTTTGTGCCTCAGCATAATCTTGTTTCCATCAGTCACATATCAACAACATTAAGGAGCAATTTTCTGTATGAAAGGGGCTTTGTTGAGACTGAAAACCAAATGACCCATTAAAGAGGTATAACCTCAAAAATAATGTTCTAATGCACTTGAATTCTAAGCCAACCCAGTTGTAGTCAGATAATAACGTATTCATGTAATTTATTGACGTTGTGGTAAAGAGTACATTTTCTAACATTATTAATAGCATGAACTTTGTCCTTTTTTTTTTTTTTTTTTTTTGGACAATAACAGAAGAGCCACCAAGAGAAGGGGTCATGAAAGAGAACTTTTATTGCTTCTATTCTTAAGGGAATGGTTCTCCTACTTGGAGAACTTGTGTGAAATACCAGGGCCCCACCTCCCAGAGATTTAGCTTCAGAAGATAAGGAGAGGAGCCCATGAATATGAATATTCAACAAATGCTGCAGGTGATTATGATGCAGATAGTCTGAGCACCATACTTCGGGGGGGGGAAAAAAAAAAACCCTCCAAATTTTTCCTTCAAACCTTCTCTAGCATCAGAACTTGTCCCATGTCTCTAACCTTCAGGCCTTTGAATACTTTTAGAAGCTTTGCCTTAATGCTTAATGAGTGGGCTGGAAACCTAGACCAGCTGGAGCCTCTCGTAGCCCACCGGTAGTGTATAGTTTGAGAACCATTGATTAGGTATGACACGTGCCAGTCCCCATGTCTCCTTGCAGTCGCAGTTTTTGTGGAAGCCCCCAGCCCTTCATGCCCATTGTGCAGTGTTCACAGAATTTAGTGTTCCCAGAGGCTCCCCAGAGCCCACGCTTTTGTTTGAGAGCCTTCCTTCTGAGTAGAATGAAACTCCTAAGGCTTTGTCTTTGATGAGTGGGAATACCTATTAAACTCCCTCTCTCTACCCAGCCCCTGACAAGAATACTTTAATCCAGTTGAGTTGAGGTCCCCTGAAGTTCCATGACCAGCCCTGACAGGAACAGAACAATAATATGCACAGGACCCAACCCTTAAAATCTGCAGTGAAATATTTGGCTTGCCTCCCCGTATATAATGTGCTATTTGAAAGAATGCGGTGTGACATGGTATATTGTTTTTGGATAATTCTGCAGGCCAGTCTTGAAATGAATGCTTACAGGAAGCTGTCAAGATGAGCCTAGTATTAGGCTGTATAGGTCGGTAGGGGGTGGTTTAGAGGTATTTGCTTGGGGTTGTACAGAATAATGGAGCTCTTAAGTGAGAAGTCAAAATCGCAAACACTGCTGGCTGCCAGCAGCATGCCGTGCCATTAACCTTTCATGTGAAGTCATTGGAAGAGAGATGAATTATGTTTCCTAGGTGGATTTCTTTTTTTAAAGAAGGTGGGTGGCAGCAGGGATCTATTTTTATTAAAGAGGCTTGAGAGTTCAATGAAATGGCCATGTGTTTGCAAGAAGGTCTTTCCTATTATTTGACAAGGTATGAATAATTGCAGGCAGAAGAATCAGTAGTTCTGCTTTGTTGCTGTGGCACTTCGCTGGATGTGCTTTATAATATTTGGGCAAGTTTGCCATTATCCTTGTGACTTAATTCCTCACTTCCTTAAATATGATTTAATGCCTCATGGCATGATGGGATTTCCTTAAATGTTGGCAGATTGCTTCATAATGTTCAGATGTACAAGGAAAAGTAATGCAATTTATTAATTATGCTTTGCCGTTAATATTCATTTAAAGCTGTCAAGTGATTAACTGTAGGAGGCGTGTGAGAAAAGGACTGTTAAAACAGTAGCAGTTGCTGCTGTACAAAGGGCTCATTGCTGTTATGCCCGTAACTTTTTAAAGAAATGCACATTGTAACTACAAAGCCTTATTTAATAAAAATTGGGTTCTAGGTGGCAGAGTTGCTTATATTCCCCCCTTTTTTGGAGAAGGTGGGTTTCATATACTAGGTATAGAGATCATGTTTCAGGGGAGAATGGGTTAGGCCTTCCTATTTTCAAATTCTGACTTTGCCAGGGACTAGCTGGGTGTTATGAGGAAGGCATATATCTCCAGGTCTCAGTTTCCTTCCCTATAAAATGGGGGAAATACTATAGTTGTGCAAAGTGTCCTCTTTTGTCCAGCTCACTTCCCCAGGATGCCTTTGCTATTTTTGGGTTAGAAAAAGGACAAATAACAGGGGCAGCTTGTAGCTTTGCAGTTTCTGATATAAGTTGGTATTCAATGCTGTTTACATGAAACAGAAGCTCACTGAAGCTATCAGGTAACAGACTCTCAAACATAGGTATGGAAATGCGGCTAGGTTACATGAGAACTGCAGCACGAAATAATTAGAAGTGAGGTGGCGGTCTCCACGGGCAGGAGTTGGCTGGCTTTTTTCACCTTTGCTTCTTTCTGTCTTCTCTTCTCAGCCAGCTTCCTCCACTAGGTTCAATATGGCCTCCAACCTTGTGTGTTTATGACCTATGCAATCTAGAACTCACCACTGGTTGTCTGTAGATGCTAAAACTCATATTCCTTCATTTACCAAGTATTATGAGTCCCTATGTGCTCCAGGCACTGTTTCAAGCCCTGCCTTCTGGTGGGAAGTTCAGACAATAATCAGATAAAGAAGCAAACAAATCAATGAGCAATGCACATTTGGATATTGATGAGTGAACAAAAGTAAAATAATGTAATGACATAGAGAGTGACGGAGATGGTGGCTGTTGTGCCACTTAAAAGAAAGTGGTCAAAGGAGCATGTGAATTGACTTGAATGGTGGATACAGCCAGCAGTGCTAAGCTCTGGAGAGGCAATTCCAGGCGAGGGGGTCAGCATGTGTCATTGCCCTGAGTCAGGAATAAAAGTGGCACATTGAAGGCAGAGCAAGAAGCCACAGTGGCTGGAGGGTAATGAATGAGGACATGAGGGGTGGGATTTGAGGTCTGAGAGGTGGAGGTAGGAACGGCTCTCAAAGGGACTTGTAGTGTGCTCAGAATTTAGGGCTTTTTTCTAAGTGAAATGGAAGCCATTGATTGGGAGAATCTTGAGCTGAAGAGTTATATGATCTTATTCACATTTGTAAAAGATCACTCTGGTGGTGGCTGTATGAAAAACAGAATGTACAGGGGCGAGAGTGGAAGCAAGGCGACCAGGTAGGAGATTACTGCAATATTCCCCTCAAGAGATGATGATGGCTTGGGTTGGAGTGGTGGACATGGGACTGCTGAGCAGTGGCCATTTGGGGATATTGAAGGATTTGCAGGTGAACTGGATGTGGGGGCTGAGGAAGAGATAAATCAGGGTCGATGACTAGGTTTTTGCCAGAAGAACTGGCTGCATGGAGTTGTCATTTGCTTACATTGGGGAAGACTGAGAAAGGAACAGAATGGGGGGTGAGGGAGAAAATTCAATGTATGCTTTAGACATGTTAAGTTTTGAGATGTGTACTACCAGCCAAATGGAGATGTCAAGCAGCTACTTGGATATCTGAATCTGGAGCAAGGGAGACATCAGGGACTGGAGATTAGCTGATTCTTGCCAGAAGTCTAGCTAAAATCACGTGGAGAATTGTTTAAAGGGCAGAGAAGGAGGCCCAGGACTAATCCCTGGGGTACTCTGATATCTAGAGGTGGGAAGAGGCGGGGAGCCACCCCAGAGGACTGAGGAGAAGCAGCCAGTGAGGTGGGGACCACCTTCCGGAGACAGGGAATTCAGCTGATATCTCGCCCGCCTAGGTATAGATTCCTTTCAAGAATGCTCTGTCCCCGTGGCCCAATCAGTAGTCACCAAAGAGAATGGGCATACGAGGGCTACTGTCCACTGGGTGCTGTGCGCAGGGCCTGATCTCATGAGAAGGAAGGGGACAGAACAGCGTTCTAAAACCAGCCTCAAGTGTGATCGAAATTTTGCTGACAGACTCTTAAGGATATTATTTCTCTCTCTCTCTCTCTCTCTCTCTCTCTCTCTTTTTATCATCACTTTACTTTAATTTATCTCATTTTAACAGACTTTTTATTAATTCCATTTTACTTTGTACTTTTCAAAGAATCTTAGAGGCACTTGCTACCACACCAGTATCAGTATTTTGTCCCACTTTTCTGTATTCTTTAAATTCTTGGCTCAGCACTAAAAAAATTCCTTTCCATATCCATGTCCACAGACACAATCCAGTTTGCATACCCCAGGTATCTTGGACCCTGTGGGGGAAATCACAGGATGGCGAGACCGTCATATTCAATATTTCTCCAGGCAGTGGTGAAATGGCCCTCTCAATTTTATACAAGTTCTGTCAGCATGAACCTCTCACCCAGATAGTGCTAAGGCATCCCAGGAGGTTCAGATGAACAATTTCCGTCAAAGGAGAGACAAGGAAGGCCTAGAGGTCATTACTGAAGTTTGGGAATTATGTGAGTACCTGTCGGTTAAGGAAGACTGCATAATTCCGGGATGGCCCTGTAAAGGGAAGGTTGTGTTTGGGGAAGATAGAATAGTATTGCTTCACTCCATTCCCTGCCTCAGGTGGAATCCTCAATCCTGGCCAGCCAGTCACTGTGCAGATGTGAGTCATGGGTGGGTCACAAGGACAGCAGGGTGACAAGCGTAGGTGATTGTACAAATCGACCATCACCATTGGAAAAGCAACTTAAAGTGTGTGTCATTTGAAAAGGAAGGCATGCCATTTGTTTTATGTAATCCTGTAATTGTTTAGGTAATTATAGTTGCCTGTTCACCAGCATTGAGGTACATTTTTAGAGATACAATCAGAGAGGACATATTCAATCCAGAAGCCTCTTAGATGAATACAGGTATCATTTTGTGTTAGTTTCCTAGATTTTTCTTGCTGTGAGAGGAAGTATTTTCTCTGGAGAGTCATTTTGAGCTTCTATTTCTCACATATAAACTGTGGGTAGTACAGTTGACCTTTCTCACTCTGATTATTGAATTTAATGCCCTTGAAATGTGGCTGCTACAATTTTGTTTCGTTTCTGTGCTCCCATCCTCTCAGTTTCATTTTAGGGAGGCATTCTGTTAAAACCAGTCAAGGCAAATGGTTCAGCACCTTCCTGCTGGGAATGACACTGATTTTGCTCATCTGCAAACCTCTATGGTCACTCATTAGCTTGACTTGGTTACTAACAATAATTAACTGTTTTCTTATAGCAGAATATTTTACAAAGATTATAAGGACATTTCAATAGTAGAGAAAAGGAAAGGAGAGATCTCTCAAATCTTTCCTAATAAACACAATATTTTATTCTTATTCTTTTTTGGTCTTTATAGTATCTGTGTATTTTTAGAATTTAATTATAGCATACACAAATTTCCATATTCCTTTATGCTTTTAAAATAATTTAATAGTTTTATTTCTCTGTATACTATTCCATAGATTAGAATGACCACAGGTTATTTATTTTTCCCTTCTTTGGAGGGATTTAGTTTGTTCTCAATTTTCAACCACCCTAACACTGCAGGGCTTTTTCCTTCCTTTTGCATTGTTTCCTTATGATAAAGTCCTTAGGTTGGGAATATGGGTATGGTTGCAAGCTGAAACACAGGATGCCTAGTTAAATTCAAATTTCAGATAAATCATGAATACTTTTTAGTATAAGTTTGTTCCATACAATATTGGGGGTATACTTGTACTAAAAATGTGTTTTATTTTTTATCTAAAATTAAAATTTAATGGGGTATCCAATATTACTATTTGCAAAATCTGGAAACCCTAATTATGGGTCAAAATGTAGGAATATTTTCATGAATCTTGATTCTTATTGCCAAATTTCTGCTAAGTTTATCACGAAGATTTTATTATTGATTTAAATAAAGGGGAATATTTTCAGAAGGGAGAAATGTAAAGGAGAAAAGGGGAACTATAAGATATTCAATAAATAATTATACTTTTAATTTTAGCAGATTTACATAATCCTATAGTATTATATACATAATAATATCATAACACATAATATTACATAAATATCCATAAACACATAAGGAAAATTTTCCTTTTGGTGACATCTACACGGTTTATGTTTTTCTTGGTGTGACACTGCTGCTGGCTGCCTACTTGTTATATAGTTCCCCTTGTTTCTTACTAACAGAAGCCTGGTTTTGTTCAGAGAAGCAACGGGCCCAGCTAAATACTCCTTTTCTCAGCCTACCTTACAGCTAAAAGTGGCCACGGGAAGCAGTTCTGACCAATAAAAAGTAAGCAGAAGTCTGTGGTGCTCTCTCTTCCCTTTCCTTTTGCCTGGGATGCAGCTGTGATGCATAGAGGTGTAGCAGCCACCTTGTCACCATACAGAAGAAAGCCACACATCAGGGATGTTGGAGAAGTAAGATAAGGCTCACAGCTGAATGTGATCATAACTGATACACCCACAATTGATTAAAAACCATCATTCATGTTTATTGTGTATATTTTTACAAGTTTCTTCAAGTCCCACACAGAAAGAAATAGATGTAAACCTGTATACACATAAATAATACATATTTTGTGGAACTGAGTATGCCCACAGGAAGAGGTGGAGGATTTCCTGTGGGATGGATGTGGGCGCTGCTGATAAAGTGCAGTCAGGTCGAAGGCCAGGAACCTAATTGCTGAGACTCAGAGACCAGTGAAAAAGCATATAGGCCACCAGTCTGGGTTTGGGGCACAAGGATTAAGATCTCAAAGGAAGTAAATGTGACAAACAGGAAGTTAGGTCAGACTCCTAGGGGTTCAAAATCAGTTGTCACAGCAAGCTTAGGAACTTCGGAGGTAAAAGTTAAAGACAGATTAGAACAGGAATTTGCCCAGATAGGTGGATCAACGTCAGAGAAGCAACTCATAGATAGCAGGCTGTGCTTCTGGTGTGATTTCCTCTACGTAAATCTCCCTAACAGCTAAACCCTCTACCTTGGTACCACTGCAGTCCCATAGAGTCCTGAAAAAAAATAGGAGCAGGTGTCAGCGAGCACTACACCTTCTGTCAAACATCTGATGATTGGAAGATTTTTTCTGTAGACTAACTTCTGGCTCTCTACACTTCAAACCTTGTTTCTCCTCTGCTACCCACACACATCCAGTGCCGGGCACCTTAGGGTTTGTTTAAGTCCTCTGGACTTGCAGCTTCGGTAAATGTCACTGGAAAAGTCAGCACAGTGGGTGGCAGGGGGATTCCTGAAAGGCCTATCTACCCTGGGACAGCCAGCAATAACTTTACCCCTGGAAGTGATCACAAGCCTCATTAATATGTCCTGTGAAACCCCAAACCCAATGTACCTTAACTCCACTGCCTTGCATTCAGCTACCCCAAATGCCCAGGGCAACTCTGTTGCCACCTCGTGTAAGACAAAGTATGACAGAGGAGAACTTGTGGTGGAAAGAGACAGCAATTTCAACCAATTGCTGTTTAAATATCTTATATATGCAAAATTTAAAAAAGCAGTTCTATAAGTACACTATTAGGACCCTGCCTAGAGCTTTAGGAAGGGCTCATGTGCCCTGAGAAAGGGGCTTTGTGGTAAATGCATCTTTGTACACACCTTTCAAGAGGTATTCATGTGGCACATACTACATCCTTTGGATTGCTTTGTATGCTGCCTAACGATTTGGGAGAATAGGAATTTTTTAAAAAATAAATAATATATGGTTTGTTTTAAAATTGTTTAGGTAATCCTAAATGCTATTGTTGAAAAACAAAGAAAACAGGAAAAGCCAAAAATTTTTTTTACTGTAATCCTGCCATTCGGTGTAATTTTTTTCAGATAATCTCTACATATATAAAACATAGATATATAATATATAATGCATTTGTATTATATATAGTACATGATATGTATATATTCCAATTTCCTCATTAGCAAAAAGGGAGCAACTTCAAAATGTTTTGAAGATAGATTTATGGTAAGCTTTCTCTTACATCATTACATGTAAGAGAAATTTTTATAATAACTGTATAATACCCTAAAATTTCCTATTATTGGACATTTGGATTATTTTAATATTTTTTGCACTGTAAATAAAGTTGTGGTAAACATCTTTCTATGTATACACTTATGTGCATATTTTATTATGCACATAATTAGTTCCTAGGATAAATTCCTAGAAGTGAAATTATTGAGTCACAAGATATAAAAAATGCTAAGAATTTTATACATACAGATAAGTCGCTCTCCAGAAAGTCTGTATGAATTTATACTTTGAAAGAAATGTCTGAGAGTATTTTCCTAAACCCTTGCCAGAAACATGTACTATTATTTAAAAAAATCTTTGGAATGGTATCCTGCGGTTTTAATGCTTATTTCTCTGGTAATTGTGATGCCGAACATTTCTTGCATGCATTTTGGCTTTGTCTATCTTCTGTAAATTGTCAGTTCATGTCCTTGGGCAAGAGTTTTTAATTAGATAGCTTTAAATAAAGGCAATACATTTCCCCAAATGCATAGGACCTATTAAAAGCATTGTATCATTATTATTTTTTTGCTTTCTTCCTTCTGTCCCTCTTTTTCTGGCTTTTCTTCTTCTTTTCCCTAAATAGAAGAGTGCCCCATAGAGCTGCCCTTGACCCATATTTTTTCTTTGTCTATTAGACTGAGCCATATCATTTTTAAAAGGTTAAAAATGGTCAAAAACATTTTTTTAAATGTTAGAATATCAGACTATAATGTGGTTAAGCCTGACATATTTCTCTTGACAATTTGTTTTAATTTCCCTCTCTCCCTAGATTCAAATCTTTTCCTTCTTTCAAGGGTCATTTTAAATGTAATACTTTTTCTGATCGATGTCCCTCCCCCGTCTTTCATGACCACCTCATATAGAAATTTCAGCATTGCAATTACCCTTTCTATGTACATCTTTTCTGTAACTTTTCTCCTCCTACCATCTGGTTCTTTCTGTATTTTCTTTTATATTGAGATATCATTTACATATAGTAAAATGCAGAAATCTTAATTGTACAAGTTAATGAATGTTTGCATATGTATTTTCCTATGCAACAACCACACAGATCAATATACAGAACATCTCTATCACCCCAGAAAGTTTCCTCATGTTCCTTCCTTGTTAGTAACCACTGTCAGCTACCAAAAGTAATGATTGTTCTGATTTCTATCACGATAGATTACTTTTCATGTCTTTGAACTTCAAATAAGTGGCATCATACAATATGTACTCTTTTGTGTCTGGCTACTTTTGCTCAACATAATGCTTTTGAGTTTTATCTATGCTATTGTGTCTATCAATAGCTTTTTCTTTTTTTATTGCTGTGTAAAAATTTCATTTATCAATATATACATTCTACTGTTAATGGATACTTGGGTTGCTTCTAGTTTTTTACAATTATAAATAAAAATGCTATAAACATTCTTGAATAAATCCCTTTTTCTCTTGGAACACCTAAGAATGGATTGTTGGATCATGGGGTGGGCATATGTATCACATTAATAGAAACCACCAAACAGTTTTCTAACTTTACACTCTCACCAGAAATATATGAGAATTAATCTACATCCTGGCTATTGACTGATGGTATACATCTTTTTCATTCTATTGTATATGAAGTGGTATCTCATTGTGATTTTAATAAGACATGTGGTTTTAATTAAATGATGAACCATAATGTTGAGCACCTTTTCATATGCTTATTGTCTGTTCGGGTATCTTCTCTTACAAAGTACTTATTCAAGTTTTTCTCCCGTTGTCTTAATTACTGTGATTTTGTGGTAAGTCTTGAAGTCTGGAAGTTTAAGCCCTCCAACTTTGTTTTTCTTTTTCAAAATTGTCTTGGCTCTTTTAAGGTTCTTTGATTTTTCATATAAATTTCAGAATAAGCTTGTGAATTTTTACCAAAAAAACCCCCCAAAAAACCCCAAACCCCAAAAAACAAACAAACAAAAATCTGATGGGATTTTAACAGGAACTTTGTTGAATCTATAGGTCAATTTGGAAGAAATGATATCTTTTTTTTTTTTTTTTTTGACCGGTAAGGGGATCACAACCCTTGGCACGGTGTGGTCCGCACCACGCTCAGCCAGTGAGCGCACCGGCCATCCATACATAGGATCCGAACCCGCGGCCTCGGCGCTGCCAGCGCCGCATTTTCCCGAGTGAGCCACGGGGCCAGCCCAAGAAATGATATCTTAATATATCCATATACATGGTATATCTCTCCATTTATTGAGGTTTTCTCTTACTATCTCAGGAATGATTTCAGTGTAGGGGTCTTACAAAAATCTTTTGTTAAATGTGTCCCTATGTATTTGATTTTTTTATGCCATTGTGTATGGTATTGTTTTTAAATTTCGTTTTATGATTGCTGATTGCTAGTGTATAGAAATATAGCTTCTTTTGGTATACTAGCTGTGTATTTTGTTTCCCTCTTTAATTCATGTTAGTTCTTGTAGTTGTTTGTAGGCAGATTCCTTTGGATTTGTTAAATTCAAAATTATGTCACCTGATAGTAAGCTAGTAAAGAAGTTTTAATTCTTTCTTTCCAGTATTTTTGCCCCCCCCCCCTTTTTTTTTTACCTTATTACTCAATTTCTGTACATTTCTTTCCTCCCTTTCAGTCTGTAGGCTGCCTGGGGCAAGATCCTTTGTGTCAAAGCCCTAGCATTGCACTTTAAACATGGAAAATATTAAAAAATTTGGTTGACTCTGTGAATGATGATAAGGAAAATAAAGAAATTAAAACTGTAATTTACTATTCTATACGATCAGTGAACTGCCATAAAGGAAAAGGACGCTGGTTAAAAACTATTTTTGTGTGTTGGTACATCTTGATTTGCAAGGCTTGCTGCAGGTGCTTTGAAGACATTTCCTATGTCATTTTGCCTGGTTTGTGATTTCCAGTTCCTTGATCCTACACTGCTGTTATGTTGCTGTTCATTGTGTTTTTTCATAGGACTCTTGCTAAGCATTTTGAGACTTCCAAAATAGCAGTGACTACTTCTCTCCAGGAGAGCATGGAGCAGATGGATCCCTGCACCTCACTGCCTTCAGTCCCAATTCCCCGAGCTTCTGTTGGTGTAGAAAGAAAAATCTGCATTTCCAATATTGCTGGAGTGAAGCCTGGGAAATTTCAGCTTTGAGACTTTAAATTCCAGCAAGCAATGTTATTTTTAGATTTTTATTATGCACTTGGAATTTGTGAGTGAAATCATATTAAGGGATAAGGATGAGGGCTTACGTGAGTAGGTGGTGGTCTTTTCCCGATGAGCAGCTACTTTTGCCAGAAGATTCATGGGACTGTGAAGTGGCAGCCTGTGGGCTACAGATGACTCCCAGGACAGGAGGGAAAAAAAAGAAAGATTGGACTTCGATACCCATTTTTGCATTTGGTTGCAGAAGTAATTTCTCTTTTATAGATTCCATTGTTCATGTGGCAGGAAGATGCATGATGGGTTTGTTTCTAAGGAGATAATTCCATTGTTTGTTTCTTTACAAGCTGCAGATAGGCTGTTAGGTATTGGAACAGGAGAATTGGTAAAGTACTTAAGGCAGTTTTGACTTTCAGGCCACAGGGACAACTTTCTGGTTTTTCCTCCCCTTTGGTTGACCTTTCTCTATCCAATTAGGCTTACACAGCCATAAGGAGCTAGCATATGAATGAGCTAATTATGTATTTGCTGTCGACTAAATATGGATCGTCTTGAAACAAATGAAAGTGACAGGGAAATAATAGAAGAAAGGAAAATCAAAGAACAAATACCCTTGTAAATTTGGATTAAATAACATAATTGCATTGATTACTTTTTTCAA
The DNA here is from genome assembly GCF_000696425.1 of Galeopterus variegatus. Taxonomy (NCBI): domain Eukaryota; kingdom Metazoa; phylum Chordata; class Mammalia; order Dermoptera; family Cynocephalidae; genus Galeopterus; species Galeopterus variegatus. Next base: position 302,513 of record NW_007728182.1, on the reverse strand, counting down.
ATACTTGAAGCTTTCAAGTATGTATATAGTTCTCTTAAACGTTTATATATTGACATGAAAGCAGTGTCTATAAGTATTTTGAGACCATTATTAATGGCATGTTTCTATTTGCCCCAATCATCTGAATTCCTTCTGCCCAGAAATAATTTTTTTTTTTTTTTTTTTTTTTTTTTTCCGTGTCCGGCAACGGATCCCAA
>NW_007728182.1:255419-302239 GCF_000696425.1 Galeopterus variegatus | reverse complement strand
CTATAAGTATTTTGAGACCATTATTAATGGCATGTTTCTATTTGCCCCAATCATCTGAATTCCTTCTGCCCAGAAATAATTTTTTTTTTTTTTTTTTTTGTCTTTTTCCGTGTCCGGCAACGGATCGCAACCCTCAGTGTTGCCCCCGTACCGGACTGGGACCGGCAATGGGATCGCAACCCTCGGTGTTGCCCCCGCGCCTCGCTCAGCCAGTGAGCGGGAACCGGTCTGTATGTGGGATCCGAACTCTCGGTGGGAGCGCCTCCGCGCTTCCCAAGCAGCGCACTAGCGCAGTGCGCCACCGGGCCGGCCCCCCAGAAATAATTTTTGTTTGTAACCCATTATTATGAAATAATTACAATTGTTGTAAAATAATTATAATTATTTAACAATTTAAAAAAATATTATATATGCTGTTTGGAAACCTGCTTTTGTCACTTAGTCTCTACTATGGATATGTTTCCATTTGAAGAAATATAGAGCTACATTATTTAATAGCTACTTAGGTTTCATGTGTATGTGTGTATAAAATAATTTAAGCAGTTCTTTGTTGATAGGTATTTTTCTTTTAGTTTTTTTTTTTTTACTATTATGAACAATATTGCGATGGATATACTTGTATATAAATTTTGAGCACTTATATGATTAGTTCCTTAGAATAATTCCTAGGAGTGGAATTCTAGTACTCCAATTGTATATTTTATTTTTGATTTATACTGCCAAACTTCCCTGCAGAAAACCTGAATTAAGTTACACTCTTATAACATCAAATTGAGAATGTTTGTTAACCTGCACCATTGCCAGCACTATTTATTGCGAATCTTTTAAAAAATTATTTTATTTTATTTTTAATTGACAAATAATAATTGTATGTATGTGTAGAATATAGTGTGATATTTTGGTATATGTTTACATTGTGGAATTATTAAGTCAAGCTAATTAACATATTCATCACCTCATATATTTATCATTTTTTTTGCAGTGAGAACATTTAAAATCTCTTTTAGAAATATCAATCACCATAATATGTTGAACTTTGAGAAGAGGAGAACAGAACTGTGGTTACTAGAGATGGGAAAGGGAGAGGGGGAGGGGAGTTATCGAGAAATTGGTTAATGGACACAAAGAATGAGTATGTTTTGTAATGATGAATATACTAACTATCCTGATTTGATCATTGCATATTGTACACAGGTATTGGTAGTCAACTCTGTACCTCACAAATATGTATAATCAATTATGTCTCAATAAAAAATAAATAAATAAATTACTTTAAAAATCTCTTTTAGTGATTTTGAAACATGCACAGTTGTGCTGTGCAATAGATCTCTAAAACTTATTCCTCCTGTCCAGCTGAAACTTTGCACAACATCTCCCCCAACCCCCTCTCCCCTCCTCCAGCTTTTGGTAACTACCATTCTACTCTCTCCTTTATGAGTTTAACTTTTTAAAATTCTACGTATAAGTGCGATCATGTAGTATTTGTCTTTCTGTTATTAGAAACACATTTCATTGAGCATAATGTCCTCCGGTTTCATCTGTGTTGCCAATGGTAGAATTTCCTTCTTTTTTGAGGCTGAACAGTATTCCATCGTGTACATATACCATTCCTCTACTGATTTTCTTTATCCATTCCTCTACTGATGGACACTTTGGTTGATTCTGTATCTTGGCTATTGTGAATAAAGCTGCAGTGAACATGAAGTGCGGATAGCTCTTTAACATACTGATTTCAGTTCATTTGGGTATGTACCCAGAAGTGGGATTGCTGGATTGTATGGCAATTCTATTTTTCATTTTTTTTGCGAAACCTCCATACTGTTTTCTGTGATGGCTGCATTAATTTACATTCCACCAACAGTGTATAGGGGTTCTTTTTTCTCCACATCCTGATAACACTTGTTATCTTTCATCTTTTTGGTAACAGCTATTCTAACAGATGTGAGTGTGTAGCTCTTTGTGGTTTTAATTTGCATTTCCCTGATGATTAGTGATGTTGATCATTTTTTCATATACCTGTTGGCCATTTGAATGTCTTCTTTTGAGAAATGTCTATTCAGCTCATATGCTCATTTTTTAAATCAGGTTATTTTTTTTCTTGCAGTTGACTTGTTTGAAATCCTCACGTCTTTTGAATATCAGTCCTTTACTAGATGTATGATTTGCAAATATTTTCTCCTAATCTGTGCGTTGTCACTCTGTTAATTGTGTCCTTTGCTGTGCAGAAGCTTTTCAGTTTGATGCAATCCCATTTGTCTATTTTTGCTTTTGTCGTATATGCTTTTGGGATTGAATCCAAGAAATCATTGCCCACACTATTTTGTAGTTTATTGTGAATTGAGACTCACATATAATTTTGAATTTTTTTATATTTGTATCTTCAGGAGAATTGTAAGCTAAATTAGTCAGGATTAAGTCAGAAAACCCAATACCTAGTGTGGTTACACGAGGTATTTCTTTTTTTTTTTTTTTTGTCTTTTTTTTGTCTTTTTCCGTGTCCGGCAATGGATTGCAACCCTCAGTGTTGCCCTCGTACCGGACCGGGGACCGGCAACGGGATCGTAACCCTTGGTGTTGCCCCCGCGCCTTGCTCAGCCAGTGAGCGGGAACCGGTCTGTATGTGGGATCCGAACCCTCGAGCGGGAGCGCCGCCGCGCTTCCCAAGCGGCGCACTTATCCAGTGCGCCGCCGGGCCGGCCCTACACGAGGTATTTCTAATAGCAGAGATTTCATACAGGGAATTGGCTCCACTGGTGTTGGAAATCTAAGAGAGCAAAAAGAAAATACTGAAGTCACCTAGGGTTAGCAACAACAAGAAGCAGCCATCTTCCCCAGGGCTGAAGGTAGCATGGGGGTGGGCCTAGAGGGAGGGGGAAGGGGACACAATTTAACCCATAATACAAGTACACAAACTTTTTCAGCCCTAAAATGCTATACTAACTCTTCTGCATTCCTCCAGTTTGGGTAATGCTGAATTAAGTGATGCATATTCATATTCAGACTCATAAATCTAAAGTCATCCTAAATTTTAAATTGAAATTACAAAAAACTGTCAGATTTTTTAATGTCAGATGCTCTTAAACTTTACAGTTAAGTACCAAATATATGCAAAGTGTCTTGATGATTACAAAACTTATTCTTCAACTTAACACAAAAGTGTAAGCTTGAGCTATTTCATCACCTCGATATTTCATTCTAAACCTTCCTATGGTTGGAAAATCACTTATCCAGTAAGAAAAATGAGATTTTCTAACTCAGGTGAACTGAAGTTACCATCTCAAGTGGGTGGAGGCTATTTGATTAACAATTTAAGACTACAATGTAGTTGCTTATTGGTTAGGACTTCAGCCTGGGATATAGGATCTGTCTTTTTTTTAGGATTCCTTTTGGTGATCTAGGAAATTGTGATGCAGCATGCTGTGATCACTTGCCGGCTTCCACATCATTCAAAAGGCTTTGTTGGGAACTCACAGAATGGACTTGAATGAATGGCTAGGGGATTTTCCATAACATTTAAGATCTTGAACAAGCCACTTAACCACTTTGCTAATTGTGCTTTATGGATAATAGCTAAATGACGTGGGAAATGTATTAAAATGTATACAACCCCATATAGTTATCAGATATTATTGTTAGTTAGAAGGTTCATCTTACCCTAGCACTAACTTCATGTATATGGATTACATTTGTAAGTTACTTTTCAAGGAGATGGACATCCAAATGCAGGAGTAAACTCATGCTCTGGGTTATGTGGAGGTGGTGAGTGATTCTGGGTTAATTTGATAGAGTCATGGAGGGTCTGTTTAAGGTTATTACTGATGGAGTGCCAAGGGTGGACTGCTGCCATCATAGGGGTCAGGGTGAGCCAAGACCTGATGGTAAGACAGGAAAGGAGTCTACAGAGTGTGCATGAGAATTAAGTTGTCCATCCATTCATTCTACAATTACCTATCAAGTTCTTACTACGTGTCAAATAAGGATCAGGACAGATATCATCTCTTCTCTTTTGATCATATGTAGTAGGGAAGAGGGATGATAAAAAATAATTATACAACTAATTAATTATAGCTATTATAATAAGTGTTAGGAAGGAAAAGTGCAATGTGCAATGGAAGTGTAGAGCGGGGGCCTCATCTGATGTGTGTCCAGAGGTCAGGGGAGCTGAGACCTGAAGAACAAGGGGAGTCGGCCAGCTGGGAGGCTGGTGGGGTGACAGCAGCCAGTGCAGCAGATGCTTCCTATGTGAAGTCTGAGATGAGAAGAAAATGGGTACATTCTAGGAACCAGAAGAAGACTGGCAGGACACGATGAAGCTAGAGGAGGGTAGGGCAGTGTAGGCTTAGGTAAATAAATGATTTTGGACTTTGTCCTTGGAGCACTGGGAACCTGAGGTACCATTGGGGTGGAACAGTTTTGGCCTCTATAGGATGGTGTTGGCCTTGGAGATGATAAATGCATTGATGTTAAAGGAATTTAAGAGGAAGAGTTGTTTGAATTTCAGATTGATCATATGCCTGAGGAACGAACAGAGAGGAGAGGATCAAGGTTGCTTTCAGGTTTCTGAGTGGACAGGGTGCCGTCTTAGGAGAGAGGAAACACTGAAGGAAGAACAGGCTTGTTGGGGAAAGATGATGACTGCGGTTGGACATAAGTATGTGCTCCTGTGAGACATTCAAACAGAGATGACAAGTAAACATCTGGAAATATGGGTTTGGTGCTCAGGATTGGGGTCTAGTTGGATTGTGGACTTGGAGTCTTTAACATATGAAAGATTACAATCGTAACCACCTGAGTGAATGAGATTGCCTGGGAAGAAAAGGAAGAAGGGAGAGAAGAGGTCTATCTGATGGGTACGTAAAGTGAGAGTGGGAAAGACAACAAAAGTTGTTTCTTTCAAATCTGAGCCCTGGAGTAAAACACTTCTGTCCTTAGTGGGACACATTCTTAATTTGGGAGCTGGTGGGCTCTGACTCCAGGCTCTTTTGCTCTGACTTAAATTTCCCTTCTTCCCCTGGGAGTGGTCTCCTGTACAGATGATCCATGATCATGGGTCTCCTGGAAAGGGTTTTTTTTTTTTTTTTTTTTTCCCCAGTGAACTTTTTGAGTGGTTGTTGAGTGGGAACCTTGGCATTGGACGTTCTTAACTGGAACCAAAGTCCCCGTCTCGCTCAGACCTGTATTTCTCATCTGACTTTTTATAACAAAGATTTTTTGGTTGGTTGCTTTTTCCCATTGACCTTTTCTTCAAAATGTGCTTCCTTTTAAAGATTTTATTTTTATTTTACCTGTCTAGCAACAGCAACAATTTATATTCTCTATGTCAAGTTTTCTTAATTTTTACTTCTCTTAAGGGTTCTGTTGGGATTTTTTTCGTATATTTAATCAAAAAGAGAACTTTTCATTTGGCAACTAGAGCTTTTACTTAACAATTAGAAGATTATATGGGTTATTTTTGTGTAATATTAGAAAGTCATTACCAATTTACCCAAGTTTTATTATCTTATCAGTTCTGTAGATCAAGGAATCCAGCTCCGCTTGTTCTAAAAACTGTGTATACATATACATACGTGTGTGTGTATATATATAAGTAACTATTATATGAGTATAAGCTCCACGAGGAGAGAGATTTTTGTCAGCTTTGCACACTAATGTATCTCAAATATGCAGAAAAGCACCTGGCACAATGTAGGTGCTCAATAAATATTTGTTAAATAATTGAATAGTGTGTGCGAGGAATACAGATAAAAATGTTTAAAAGTCATCAAATACTTATTCCAATCAACAAATTCTCTCTGCTGTAACATTGGGTGGCTGGTGATTAGCTGAATTTTACTGATTTTATACTTTTTTTTGTTATAAGTGCTTTGCTTATTTCTGCCTTAAGGTCCTTAAGACTTTGGCATTGTTGTCAGCACCACGCTCACCCAGTGAGCAAACCGGCCATCCCTATATGGGATCCGAACCCGTGGCCTTGGTGTTATCAGCACTGCACTCTCCCGAGTGAGCCACAGGCCGGCCCAGACTTTGGCATTGTTAATCTCTATTCATTTATTTATTAGACTAATGCAATAAATTTCAATCCCAAAATTCAGACATGTAAGAAATAGTACATATTATTTATTTTTTAATTAATTTAGATTTGACTTAGAGCTTTCATCTTCCAGGCTGCTGAAAATGTAATCTCAGGGGCTGGCCCGGTGGCGCACTGCTACAGTGCGCCGCTTGGGAAGCGCGGCAGCGCTCCCGCCGAGGGTTCGGATCCCACATACAGACCGGCCGCTCACTGGCTGAGCAAGGTGCGGAGGCAACACCGAGGGTTGCGATCCCGTTGCCGGTCCCGGTCCAGTACGGGTGGGACACTGAGGGTTGCGATCCGTTGCCGGTCACGAAAAAAGACAAAAAAAAAAAAAAAAGAAAAAGAAAATGTGATCTCAGTCAGTCTTGGAGCCCTTTTCCTTCTCATGGTTGCACCAGAACTGAGGTACCTGGAACACAGGTGGAAGGAGGGACCTGGATCTGGGCCTAGGGTCCACATTTTGCAGCTGTACCGCACATGCACTTTGCCATGTCCTCAGGACATTTTCATCTAGTAGTGGTCAGATTCTACCCCTCTGATTGTGTCTCCCAGCCACACCTAGTTGGCACTAGATATGGTGGACAGCTGTTGAAACAGATGGCCCAGGAACCTCAGTGCTTAACATAATAAGTGTTTATTTTTCCATCATGCAATATTAAATGCAGATATACTGGCTGGACAGCTCCCCTCTAGGCACTGACTCAAGGACCCAGACTGTTTCCATCTTGTCAATCCACTATCTTTGATGTCCTCAGAGCCCCTTGCTCCTTCCATGTGAAAGGAGGAAAAGAAGAATATGGAGAATGAAGCCTTTGCCAGGCAGGGACATGCATCATTTTCTCTCACTTTTCATTGGTGAGAACTAGTCACATGGCCTCACCTAGGTGCAAGGGGAGCTGGGAAATGTGGTCCCTGGCTGAGCAGCCACTTCCCAGCAACAGCTCTACACTATGAAAGGAGACAATGAATCTTCAGTGGTTGGTCAGCTGTCTCTGCCACAACCCTTCTCTTTTTCTGATGTCAACTAATTTTGCCCATATCTCTTTGTTTTCTTTAAGGGAACTTAGCTAGTATCTTCAGTGAACTCAGGCTTTGGGAAAAAATGTCAGGAAGAAAAATGTCTCACTAGCAACATTACTTTGAACCTTGAAAAGCAAGATTTTTCCAAGAGAAGCTAGCTTGGCTACTTTCATGGAACAGGGGAGAAAGAAATACAAAGAGAAGACACAAGTTAATTTTTAAATTAATTATCCTGTCATGCAAATATTTACTGAGCAGCTGCTTTGGACGAGACATTGAAATACAGCAAAGATCAAGACAGATATGTTTAAAAAAATTTTTTTTTAAAGATAATTTATTATACATATATGTGGGGTACAAAGTTGATTTTCAATAGTTGTGTGTAATGTGTGATGGTTAGATCAGGATAGTTAGCTTATTCATCATTACAATACACAATCATTCTTCGTGTCTATTAATCAATTCCTCATTAACTCCCTTCCCTTTCCCCCTCCCCTCCCCTTTTCCATCTCTAGTAACCACGGTTTTTTTCTCTCTTTTTAAAAGGTCAGTGTATTACTTTGATTGTTATTTCTTTCTCTCTCTCTGTCTCTCTTTACTGTTTGTTTGTTTATTTATTGATTCACCTCCCACTTATGAGTGAGAACATGTGGTATTTCTCTTTCTGTACCTGGGTTGTTTCACTTAGGATAATTTTCTCCAGGCTCATCCATGTTTCTACAAATGGCAGAATTTCATTATTTATAATGGCTGAGTAGTATTCCATGGTGTATATATACCACAATTTCCTTATCTAGTCATCCATTAATGGAGGTTTAGGTTGGTTCCATCACCTGGCTATTATTGTAAATAGAGCTGTGACAAACATGGGAGTTCAGGTATCCCTTTGACATGATGATTTCCAATCTTCTGGATATATCCCCAGCAGTGGGATTGCTGGATCATATGGTGGTTCTATCTGTAGTTGTTGGAGGAACCTCTATACTGTTCTCCATAATGGCTGTACTAATTTACAGTCCCGCCAGCAATACAGAAGGGTTCCCCTTTCTCCCCACATCCTTGCCAGAATTGGTTATTCTCTAAGACAGATATGTTTTAAAAAAACTAGATTATTTCAGAAATAATAAACAGAATTAAGGAAATCATCAGGGTCATGGAATTGAGAATGACTGGGCTCATGGGGGGGGGGTGACTTTAGATTGGGTAGCCACTTCTCTAGGGACTAAAAGGTGATTTTCAGGTCGAGACCTGAGATAACAGCAACTCTAGCCTTATGAAAAGCAGAGGGAAGAACATTCCAGGCAGAGAAAACAGCAAGTGCAAAGCCCTGAGGTGGGATACAGCTTGGCCTATGCAAGGAATAGAAGAGAGGCCAGGGTAGCTTGAGTACGAAGAGAGAAGTAGCGAGTGATGTGAAGTGAGGCTGGAGATACAGGTACAGGCCAGGTCACCCAGAGCCTTGTAGCTGTGGAAGGAGTGGGAAATTCTTCTATGTGCCCTGGGCAGCCATAGGAGGGCTTAAGCAGAGGAGCGTGAGATCTCCCTGATCACTGCCTCTGGTACCTGTCTGTTGGTGTCCAGCCTCTTGATGCCTGATATACCTCTACAGCATACACCTGCATGAGATACATGAAGCATCATCTCTCTCTCCTTTAAACAATTTGGGCTTTGGATTGTGATAGACCGCAAAAACTCGTTCTCATGTGCATCTGTGGTTGAAACACTGAAGATAAAACCAACTGTGTCAAACAAGACTGATTGAACTGGAGGATGGAGATGCAAATGCAATTCAACAGAACAGAGCAACCGTGAGGCATGGTAGGAAAAGGATTCGGGCATTGTGAAGCCAGATGGAAAATAATATTATTAGACTAGAAAGAGAGAAGGGCAGGAAAACAGGCTCTGGTATACTATGAAAGGGAAGCTTGTTTGCTAGATGCGTTTCGGTTTAATTCTTTCTTTTCTATTCTGCTCCCTCTTTCATTGGGTGCATGCTTCCTGCTGCAGGATTGTAAAGTGTGTAATAATATCTGCAGTAATATCTGGAATGAGGTCTTGGGCTACAAATTGCTGTATTCATGAGGAAAGGCTACAAATGGTACTGCTTAGGCTTGGTAACAGGTTTAACTTCCTGAATTTGGTTTACGTTCTTCCACAATTTGAAAATTATCAGTCTTCTATGGTAGCGGGATGCCGTTGATGAGTCAGAAAGATAATGCCCCGTGGTCCTTTACTAGATTCTCTTCCTGGAAAGTCTTCTCGAAAAGGGAATTATGTCAAGGTCATATAGGGACAGTTGTGTGTGTGTGTGTGTGTGTGTGTGTGTGTGTGTGTGTGTGTGTGTGTGTGTATGCGCGCGCGTGTGGTGTTTGGGACAAAACTGATTCTGTAACGCTTTAAATGTATACAGTTGAAGGATGAGAAAAAAGCAGCAGCAGAGTTCACGTAACATTTTTTCAACTATATCTGATCTGGGTGTGATTTCCTGACACGGGCTGCAGATTTAGATTTGGTTTTTGTTTTAAAATATCTTCACATGTTTCCTTGTCACATTGGTGCTCCAGAGGCTGGTGTGCCAGAAATAAGCACAAACAGAAATCAGGAAAAGGCTTGCACATGTGGCAGGTGAGCCCATTTCTCTCCGTGGGTTGGTATTGGGCAATGGTTCGGAGTGCTCTCTATCTGAGGTGGTTTGATGGGTCAAGCAGACAGTGTAATTTTATTTTAATTTCTAGAATTTGCAAGATTTCTTTCAGGCTTCTAGAATTCTTTAAAATGCAGATTATTCTGAATCAGGCTGTTTTCAGCCAATGTCTCTGCTAGAATTAGTAGAAATGAGCTTGGGGGTGGGTTTCCAGTGGCAAATGAATAGCAGAGAGCTTGGAGGAGGACAAAAAGTGACAAGAGTTATGGAAGAGTGACATTAAGGACAAACGTCAGGCAAACTTTCATGAGTAGGGCTGTGCACAGGAACATTCTCTTTCTGAAATATGTGCTTTGGTTGAACACTTTTCCTCAGTATTTCGATTCAACATAAACTTGTGCATTTTACATGGTGACGTGGGGATGCCAAGCTCATGTTGCTTTAGCAGAGTACAAGAAAGAATAGGTGGAAGGCTTCCACTCAGACATGCCCTCAGTCACCTTTACCTGTGGACATAAACCTGCCTCATCTCTTCCCTAAAGGCAAATCTTGAAAGGAAATGATATTTACAAGTTGTATTCTTTTAAAGTTATGTCACAGTTTTAATTAAATAGCTATTTGTGTAATTAATGGCTACCTCCCGGGCAATGCCCCAACCCCCACGAGGAAGAACTAACTCTGCATTGTTCTTGGTGTGTCTTCTGGGCCCAGCACCATGCCACAGACAGAGCAGGGATGCTATAAAGATCCTGGAATTACTGCATAAATGCTCAAATAACTGCAAGGAGGCATTAGAGAGACAAACCTCTTACTTTGGAGAAAAAGCTTAAACTGATCTTTATAGCCAATGAATAAGATCCTAGGAAACCAGAACCCACTACGTAACATACATTATAGGAAGGGTAAGTGAGGAGGAAGTGGGACCTCCCTGGTCTCTTCTTGGAGACAAGAATTATTTCCGGTTCAATGTTATGGTGACAGTTCTAGAGCACATGACCTGTGATATTTCTTTTCGGGCTTCCCCTGGCTGCCTGCCTTGTGATCATTTCAGTTATTTATTGGCCTCACTATCAGAGGAGGGGGAGGGTGAAGAAAATGACTCATTTTACTACTTGTTAGCAATTGTGAGTTGGGTCCAGAAGGGTGAAACCAATAGCTGAAAAAATCCTGGGGGTTTTCTAAGGACTTATTTGTTTTCCTGTGAATAATTGATAGTCATATATAGTTATAAAATTATACATAGTTATAAAATATTAAAAATTGTTCAAAAAACCCCACTCCCATCTTCTTGGAAATGTGGTGGTATGGAAATGTGTTGTATTTTTTTTTTTTTTTTTTAAATTTTGGGAGAGCACAGTGGTGATATTTATAATATCAGTGCCTCCAATAGGTAACTCCTGCAGCCCAGGGGAGTTTGAAGTTGGGGATGAGGTTGGAGGGGGCGATGCTGGTGTTAGAAACAGAAAGTGGAATTCCAAGAGTCTGACTTTCCTGCTGCTGACCTTTGTGGTTCCTATTTTGATGATACTAAAGGCCTCAGCTTTATTTTTAAGCATTCAAAAAAAAAAAAGGAGGAATTTGGGAAAGGGCCACAAAAATCAACTAATAAACTACATTTTATATTGATAAATTAAAAAATAAAGTAAAAAATAAAGAATATGAAAAACAAACAAACAAGGGGCTGGCCCGGTGGTGCACTGCTACAGTGCGCCGCTTGGGAGCGCGGTGGCGCTCCCGCCGAGGGTTTGGATCCCACATACAGACTGGTTCCCGCTCACTGGCTGAGCGAGGTGTGGGAGCAACGCCAAGGGTTGTGATCCCGTTGCCGGTCCTGGTCCAGTACGGGCGCGACACTGAGGGTTGCGATCCGTTGCCAGACACGAAAAAAGACAAAAAGGAAAAAACAAACAAACAAACAGAAAAGGAGGAATAATCCCCCATAGGTTTGAGGCAAACATTCCTTGGGGATCTGCCAGGAACTCAGGCAGGGGGTTGAGTGGCCCCTGGAGCTTCTCACATCCCCTCCTGCTGCCATCACTATGTCCCTGGGTAACAGGCAAGTTGTGGATCGGCTTCCTCGGGAGATGATGCCTGTGTATGGGCAGTGGAAATGCATAGGCGGATATGAAAAAAAAAAGCCACGCTGATTCCCATCAGGACCAAGTGATGTGACTTTTCAGATCAGCAGATTGAAATCTGTTGCAGCTGCTCAGCATTTCTATTTCGAGCCTGGAGAGCATCTCTCCAACTGTTTCTTTCTTCTTTCCTGTCTTTCTTCTTTCAACTGTTTCTTTCTTCTTTCAGGCCTCAAAGCCCCTTCTGCTTTTTAGCTTTTTCATGTTTCCAGTGCTGTGGAGTCCATTGCCTGAGGGTTTCTTGATCGTCTGCTGGGGTGAGAAGAATTAGGAGATCTGATATTTTATCACAGGCTGGACTCTGCTGCAGAAATCTCAGGTAGAAGCAGGGCTAGGTGCTCTGTAAATACTAGTTGAGTGACTGAGGGCCTAAAGGGATGAGAAAGCACACATGGAAGAGCAGAGCACCAAAGAACAAAGCATGGAATTCTAGTAAGAGAAGTGCTGGGCACTTGGCAAGGTCACTTCCCACTGACAACGCTTCACTGCACGCTGCCTTGAACACAGCGTGGAGAAAGTTTGCATTCCTGTGTGGTATACAATTTTTGTGCCTTCCATATTATGAGAACACCAGACACTGTTTAGTTGCTATAGAAAATGGTTAGCTGGTTAAAGGATGTGCACATGTGTGTGTGTACACACACACTCTCTCTCTCATATATATACAGTCGTCCCTTGGTATCTGCAGAGGATTGGTTCTAGGACCTCCTGCTGATATGAAAATCCCATGATGCTCAAGTCCCTGATATAAAATGGCTTAGTATTTGCTCATAACCTATGCACATTTTCCCATATACTTTGGCATCTCTAGATTACTTATAATACCAAACACAATGTAAATTATATGTAAATAGTTGTTTAGGGAGCAATGGCAAGAAAAAGAAGTCTGTACATGTTCAGTACAGACCCCATTCGTTTATTTTCAAATATTTTTCATCCACAGTTGGCTGAATCCATGGGTGGGAAACCCATGATTCAGAGGCCCGACTGTACACACACACGCACGCACACACACACACATTTATTTATTGATTGACTGATTCTCTCTCTGTACATCTGCTGGCTTGAGCAGCCATGCAGGTATTTTGACCATTTACTGGGATGGAATAACTGAGAAAGATAAAACTTGAAATTTGTCAAATTGCATTTTATGAGCAATAAGGTACAGGCTCTTTCTGGTATTTCAAACAAAGGATGAAGAAATAAGATATTTGGAACAGTTTTTTAATTTTAATTCTTTATTTCTGGAGGACACAAAATGTTAAAAACTGTTTTTTCCCCTTTTATTTTACTCTTCAGGGCCAAGTTTGTTAAGTCAAAATATCCTAGGATTAAGCTCTTAAGTCTATTAATTTGTATTGGGTGCTTTTGATTTAGCTCTTCCTTTAATTGGTTGCTTACAGAGTCAATGACAGTAAGTGATGTTAAAGTTTTTATTTCAATTCCCATCTTCAGCTGCAATTTGTGAAAAGCCTTTCCTCATCAATATCATCATCATCATCTTCATCATTTCATAGGAGAATGTATATATCTTATTCCTTTTGTCTATTTCTAGACATAACATTAAAAATAATAAATATTCTCATATTATCCAAAAATAAGTTGTTCCCATAGTAGCTTCAGTTCTGGCGTAATGTAATGTAACACATATCATTAAGTATCTCTCGATGGACTTAGTTAATAGCTGTAATTAATGTATCCATTAATCATAAGACTGATTAGACACCTGAGGTATTCAGGACTCAGTGTGTTTAAAAATACATTTGTAGTTATTTTTTTCTTGCACAATTTCACAGGTCCCTTTGTAGTAGGTACTCGAACTATAGGAATGAACTATGTCCTTCGTGAACCAGTCAGTTGATCAACTCCTGTCTTATCAGGTGTTGTGGAGGATAAAGGCAAGATTGCTATTCTCCAGGGGTCGCAGTGGACTTGGCCTGGCAGAGTCTTGTCATATGAGAGGCAACACAATGTAGTGGCCATGAACAGGGACTGTGGGCCAGGGTTCTTGGGTTTGGATACCCTCTCTGCCACTTACTACCTGGGTGAGCTTGGCAAATCACTCAACATTTCTATATTGCTTTCTCACTTGTAAAATGGGGATGATGACAGTGACTACCTCCGAGGGCTGTTATGAGGGTTGAATAAGATAATACATGTAGGTCCTTAGAACATTGCGTAGCACATAGTAAGTGCCTCATCAGTATTTGCCATTGTTGCTATTGTTATTATTAAGTTCCAGAGGTGCCTGTGTATATTCTGGGACTGATGGAGTAATTGATCCAACAAACAGGTTCATTGAGCAGGTACTACACACAGGCACTGCGCTTGACACTGAGGTTTTAGAGATTAGTAAGATTTAGTTCTGACCCCCAAGGGGCTCTTTGTCTGTGGAATGCTTCTTGTTTTTGACCTGCATCAATTGCTGAAGTAGAAAGGGCTCAACAAATGTCTCAGGAAGGGAGGGAGCAATGTTCACACAAAGAACAAAAGAAAATACAGTGATTCCGCAGATAATATTTGTGTTTGGTAGACTTGGACTACCATGGGGGTGTAGGGAGCCACCCATTGGTTCCCCTTCAGCCTGCCTTGCCTTTGTGGCCCCTATTTGAGAGGCCTGGGATGGGTTAGAGGAGCATATACCTCTCCTGTGCCAACACTGACTCTTGCCCCGAGCGCTGGCAGTGTTGGGGAGTAACCCTCGTCAGTGTGCTCTCCTCTTGGTGGGGAGATTTTCAGAGCTCTGGGGCTGGAGGATGGATGAGGAAGGGTTAACGCCAGGGCTGCAGCAGCTGAGTATACAGCATGGACAGCATTTGGGGATGAGATCACTTCTGTTTTGGGAACCTAAAGGTAAACACAGTTGCATTTGTTCGTGTAATCATTGCCTTGTTTGAGATTGTTTATGTTTAGAAATTCATGTTGGAATATTTATCAGTTGGGGTACAGACACCAACCGGCTACTTAAGCCAAAAAGGAATCCACTGGAAGGCCATGGGGCAGTTCCCAGAACTAAAGGAAAAGCATGGATGGTACATGGATCTAGCCTCAGAAGGAAGTGGGGCTATTCTGGGGTTCTAAAATTGGAGAACTGAGGGATAGTCTTTTCAGGACTCACCTCAGGATGAATCAGCAGCTGCTTTTCATCCTGGAAAATTCAAATTCCTGGAAGAGTGAGGTGGCTGGGTCATTCTGTCCATCCCCTTACCAGAAGGCCTGCCAAGACTGCAAGTAGCTGAGGAAGGTTATTACCCAAAGGATATCAGGTTTGGATGCTGGGAAGGCAGAAACGACAGATGTCCACCCCTGACTACAAAATGATGTTTTATTTTCAGGCTTCCTTTTTCCTAATCTTTCTGGCCTATTTAGTTTTAAATAGTCTTTCAAGAGTAATTCTGAGCTTTTAGAGCATGGCTTGGCGTTGTAGTAGACTTGTGGGTACCTGCAAATGGAAGAAACCAAGAGAACAACATGGAGGCAACAGGTGGGAAATCTTGAAGTTTCATTTAAATAATGATCTTAAAAATATATCATTTTACTTTTACTTATTCTGAATCATCTGGATGATACTTAATAGCATATTACTTAATAACATATTATTATAACTTAATAGCATATTATCTCTCTCTTCATCCATTTTGGTGCATTTGGGTTTTCTGAAGCATTGGTACTGTGTTGAAATTCATTAATTGGGGGGCCGGCCTGGTGGCGCACTGCTACAGTGCGCTGCTTGGGAGTGCGGTGGCGCTCCCGCCGAGGGTTCGGATCCCACATACAGACCAGTTCCCGCTCACTGGCTGAGCGAGGTGCGGACGCGACACCGAGAGTTGCGATCCCGTTGGCGGTCCCGGTCCGGTACGGGTGCGACACTGAGGGCTGCGATCCGTTGCTGGACATGAAAAAAAAGACAAAAAGGGAAAAAAAAAAAAAAAGAAATTCATTAATTGGTACTATGTTGAAATTCATTAATATGAAAATAATGCATTTGTGTCAAGTGTAGTCCAAATGATATCAGAGTGCTATTTTTAGAACAGAGAAAATGTTTGGGAAATGGGGTCTTTGAATAGCATATAGCAGAACAGGCCTGATGAATGGAAGGGAATTTGGGCCATAGCAGTCCGCACCACATTCAAATTGAAAGCAGCAATTTAGTTTCAGCAAAACAATATGATCCTTAATGTTATTTAGAGTTATATTGGCTTTGCGGTTTTGTTTGAATTTAATCTATACATTTGTTTTTATAGTGGTATGGGACTACACTTGCAAGATGTAATACAAGTCATTTTGTATTTCTATATGTTTAAGTGAATTATAATAAAAATAACTTTGGGAAACTGTGGAGATCCTTGAGGATTTTTTTTCTTTAAAAGGAAAGTGCTTTATATAAGTTTTGGAAATGCTGGCCTATGGGAGATATTTGCTCCCTCTCTGGTACCATCTCCATGGGAAGAGTACTGTTCCCCACCCAGGGGATGCTGGGCTTGGCCAAGTGACGTGCTTTGGCCAGTGGGATATTATCAGACACAAAAGCAGAAGATTTAAAAGAGCTGTGGTTTGGCTTGGCCTCTTGGACTTCTCCCTCGCTCGGGGAGAAGATCGTACCTCAAGTGCTATTGGTCCAAAGAGTATGACAGACATATAGGTCTGACCTGAACCCACTGAGCCCAACCTAGATCAGCTAAACTCCTGCTAACCAACAGATGCAACCAGGACGTAATTGCTTATTGTTGTGTGACACTGAGATCCCATGGTTGTTTGCCACACAGCACTATTGTGGCCACAGTTGACTGATATGGTGTAGCACATTGATTAGTTACCCACACACTGGGGGCTTGTAAGCATAAGTTTTACTGTGCACTTACTATGTGCCAGTGAATAACACAGACCAACACACGTTCTAGTGGATGTTCAATAATTTTTGCTTGACTATTTATGTATCTGATGAAAGCTTTGCTTTTTTTCCTTTTTCAAAAAGGCAAACTACCTCCACTTTGACATTTTTGGAAAGTGACTGGTATCTCAATAGATGTGATCTTATCTACATATGAATTTTTTATTGAACAAGAAAGTCAGAGAATAATTTGGCTACTGATGTTGTCATAATTATCATCAAAACTGCCTTCATCAAGGCATTTACTTTTCTTGACTCATGTCTAGAAATGTCTAGAAAGAATATAAAAATAGATGAAAAAATAAGAACATCATCACTTTGTCTACCAATTTCACTCTGGGTTGATTTTGCTTTCCACAAAGTTTTGACTGGGCTCCATAACTAAAAATAATCTCTCTGTGTACGTGAAATCTCACCAGGGTAAATGGCTGTGTGTGCTTATATTTATGCACGTCTGAAAATTCTGCCTACTATGGAGGTCTGTGGAGTCTGGCCTGGAATGAAAACATAGTCCTGGGAAGGGAATTTTGAATGTAATGTTGAACACATTTAAAAATATTATTCAAATGACTGCAAAAGAATTTGGGACTATTGGGAATCAGCTGCAAAAATTCACATTTCTTGTTTCAAAAAGAGCAGGGCTGAAATGCAGTTGTATATTCAGTTCTCAGAGATTTTGAAGCTGTAAAGGCTCGTTTCAGGTTTAACTTGAAGAAAGTAACATGATCGTCCAGGCTAGTGCTGCGTAGGTAATAACAAATAGCAGCACATTTAAAAAACAATTTATTGAACTTTGGAATGCAGTGAAATTAGGAAATTCTTTGCTTTGGTGACCAGCTCCTTTTCATCTAGGCCCCAAATGTCGGTGGTCTGAGGCTGGTGGAGTAACCCTGTTGACACGGTCATGAAGTACTTGGATGTCCATCAAAGCCATAAAAGACACTTATCCATCCACCCTGGGCGATTCTGTTGGTGGGTGGGAGTCTGTATGCTCAGAGAGAACCTGGTGCTTCCCCTGTGCCCGTTCTGCTGATAGTCATTCTCTGCGGAGACTAGCTCCACCCCTGTAATCTTACGGATGAAATTCCTTGTTCTTTCTCAGAACCTCTGCTTTATCTCACCAAGTTTTCACTTTTGGGGAAGTGAGGAGGGAATGGATTGCTTGTGTGTGGGGTGTGTTTGGGCCATCTCTACATCTAAAAGAGCACGAACAATCTAAATGGTGAAAAATGAGGAAAAGTGGATATTGCTTTGTTTACAGATGTAAATAGTACTGCCAAGACATTCAGAGTTGGGAGGGAATCTTTAGGTATATTTATCTAGAAACAATGTCTTATTTTTGGAAAAGAAATGTTTTTTAATTTTTTTTCCTGATTGAGTAAAGCTCAAAGAACTCAGGACACAGATGAGCAATTGTTATGTGATCGCGTCAGATCTGCTCGCAAGGCTGTTGGATTTTCCATGCTTGTCTGGCAGCCCCTAGTTTCCCAGGGCCCAGATGCTGTGGCTGGTCTGTTTTAATCATCAGGCTCTGGGTTTCAGTCAAGGGAGAGGTGTTGCAATCGTCAATGGGAAAGGATTAAGTGTGGGGAAACTGAAGCTGAATTGAGGGTTTGGTTCCATCAGAAAAACCTCCTTGTGCTTGGGGAAGGAAGGAAAGAAATCATTATTTACCTCATCTTCCCTCCCCCAAGGATCTAGGTAATGCTGCTGGCCAGTGCCTTGATTTGGAAGTGAGGTCTCCTTAGTCTGACTGTCCGGAGAAGCCAGAAGTGGTCAGAACCAGAAGCCTGGGGGTGAGTCATGCCCTAGGAAAGTGGTTCTCAAAACGTGTTCTCTGACCAGCATCTTCTGTATCACTGGGAACTTGTTAGAAACACAGCTTCAGGGGTCTACTTCGGAATCGCTGAATCAGACACTCCAAGGGTGGGCCCCTGTCGATTGTGTTTTATTTTAACAGGCTCTCCAGGGGACCCTGATGCATGCAAAATTGGAGAACCGCAGCCCTAAAAAACAGTTAAAAGGCACCAGGGACCCCAAATCTGTCACCTAAGACTGGGTTGGGGGTGGGGTATCCAGGGCTCACCATGGAAAAGATGCTTTCCCCTGTTACCCAACAGTCAGCAAACTTAGCAGGTAATTTTTAAGACATCATTAAATACTCAATTATGTTTTTTTCTTAAATGTTACAGTAGCATAGCAGTGATTCATGGCATATTGTAAACCTAGAAAAATGGATACATAGGTCATCTTTTGATATTGTACTAATAATTTTGCATTTTTATAGCCTGGTTTCTTTCGCGCTTGCCTTGACTCCTTTTAGAACTGAAGTCTGTGATGTCAGGTGTTTTTTAAACATTCATTCATTCGTTCATTCATTCATGGAGTGCCTGCTATGTGCCAGACCCTGGAGTCTGATGAACACGCATGATCTCTGCCATCAAAGATAGGTGGAATGGGGAGGTGATGGAGTTCTGTTCATAACAACAGTCACAATAGGCCCACGTGAGGTGAATATCAAGAGATTTAGGAGCAAAGAGGATGAGTGACTCACAGAACCTGACAGTAGGGTGGCCCTTGGGAAGTCTTCATGGGGAGGGTGATATCTGAGAAATGTAAAGGAATGAAACATTTACCAGGTAGGAAAGAATGTTCTAGGTGGAGGGAACACGTATGGGACGGCATTTGCTATCACAGATTACCACAAACTTGGTGGCTTAAACAATACAAATCTATTAGGCTGTAGATCAGAAGCCTGACGTGGGTCTCATTGGGCTAAAGTCAGGTGTTGGCAGAGAACATTTCTTTCCAGAGGCTTTAGGGGACAATCAATTTCTGTGTCTTTTTCAGTTAGAGACGTTGCTAATATTCCTTGGCTTGTGGTCTCCTCTTTCATCTTCAAAGACAGTAATGGCAGATGGAGTCCTTCTCACCCTCTCATCTGTCTGGTTTTCTGGACTCATGTGATTAGGTTAGGCCTCCCTGAATAACCCATGATAATCTGCCCATCTTAAGGTTGTTAACCTTAATTAAATCTGCTAAATCCCTTTTGCCATGTAACGCAGTATACTGCATTGACAATGTTTTGAGGATTAGGACCTAGGCATCTTCAGGGGCCATTATTCTGCCTACTGCCATGAATGCCTGAGTGTGGAAACTGTTTTAGAAAGAATAAGAAAGCCAGGTGTCGCTAGCTGTGTCATGGCCAGGAGTGAGGGAGAGACTGTTGGTGAGAAGTGGAAAATGTATGTGGCAAAATGGAACAGAGATGACTTCAGGGGAGGTCCAAGTTCTTAAAATATTAGTGGCTGAGTCAGTTGACTATTTTTGAGATATAATTCCTTTCTTCATAGGAGAAAAAATGGATGGTGGCCACAGGGACAGGTGTAGGTAGGTAGAGAAATTCCATTTCTTTTTTTTTCTTTCTTACATTATTTATCTGTCTCATTCACTGACCCAGAAATTTATTGGGTAAGCCACTGTGTATCACAGGAGTTTTGGCGTAATAGACTTGCTTTTCAATAAAAACTAGTCATTGAATTACTGTAGTAAAAAACTTTATATTCGCGTTTCCTGAAGGATATACTTGGGATGGACACAGTGTCCCTTTGCAGTGAAATAATGGCAAATCTTGCTCACCTTCCTTGCAAACCACATCCTTTAACCTCATTTTTTTTAGCTGTTTTTCCATTAAAAGATGGCATATCATAAAAGAAGAACTTGCTGGCTGTTTTAAAGTCCTAACACTAAAGTTCTCCAGTTGGAAAATCATCTTCCTTAATGCTCTCAAATGCACTTTTAAATGGTCATCAGCAAATATTTATTGTATACTTATGAGCAATAATGGACTTAAGTTGGACATAACCTGCACATCCTTTTCTGATCCAATCTCCATCAAATGTTTTATTGTATTAAAAGCACTGATTTTAAGAGCGTGGTATTCAAATGCTTCATGCTACAAAACTACCCTGAATGTAAGTAGGTTATTATTATTAAATTTTTTTCCTTAATGTTTCATCAGTGTGAAGGGATAAAAGAAAAAGAATGTCAGACAGTGAATGTTAGATGGATCTGAGAGATAAATGTAGAGGGTGTGAAATCAAAAGAAGTATTTTTAACCAAAACAGGGAAGAATAGTAAATCTCAGTAATGAGAAACTTACAGGTACATAGCTGGGCTTTGGAAGTAGCCCACCTTGAATTTAAATCTTAACTCGTTAAGACAGGTGGAAATGTAAAATGAAACAGTTATTTTCTAGTAGAGGCTGGAGTATGAAAATTTTAGCAATATATGTTTCTAAAAGGAAAACCATAAAATATAGTCAAATTTACTCAGAGACAACATCAATTAAGTATTTGGTTGTGTATTCTTGAAAACTTTCTTTACTGTACTCACAGCTGTCAAGGTCATAAGTTGAAGGAGTCTATAAATAATACTCTTATTTCCTGCTTGAGTTTAAAACTCATTAAGAAAGACACAAAAGAGCCAGGCAAATGAGAAATGTATATATTATAAATAAATAAATATATCAACTTTGTTGCTGATAAAAGCTAGATCGGAGAATGGGGCTTTAGATATGAGGCTGAGTGGGTTTGCTGATTCCCCCCCCTTGTATCAGTCACAGAAGTGCTAGAATGGGAACATGTCAACAATATCAGACTATAAGCGCACCTTGTCCTGGAAAGGCAAAGGAAGGGGCTTGAAGGATGTACTTTCTCCATGGACAGACAGGTCTGTGGAAGGGAGAGAGGTAGACCACTCTTGTCAATCAGATAATTCACTGCTCCTTTCAGCAAAGAATAACCCATATCTCTGCTATCCCAGGACAGCCTCTGTTTTGCCTCATGTCGCTGTCTATGATAAAGGAAGTGTGGAGTGCTGTGGGAGCACATAGGCAGGGCTCCTACTCCAGACTTAGGGATGGTTAGAGAAGAGTTGAAAGCAGTATATAATGTAATGGTTAAAAAGCACTGGCTCTGAACTCAGGCAAATCCATGCTGAAATCCTGGTTTTATGACTTTTTAGTTAGGTAGCCCTTGGGAAAGTCATTTAACTTCTTAGTACCTCAGTGTCATTACTTGTAAAATGGGTCCAATAGTAATACATAGAAGTCTGAAGGTTTGTTTGACTCGGAAACAAGTTATTTATTGCTGTGTAACAAATTACCCCAGAAATTAGAAGCTTCGTTCAATAAATATTTGTTATCTCACACAGTGTCTGAGGGTCAGGAATCCAGAAGTGGCTTGGCTGGGTGGTTCTGGCTCAGGGTATCTCATGATGTTGCAGGCAAGCTGTTGGCTGGGGCTGTAGTCTCTGAAGACTTGACTAGGGCTGGAGGATCCACTTCCGAGCTCACTTACACAACAGTTGTCAGGAGGCTTCAGTTACTCACCTGATGGGCCTCTCCAGAGGATTGCTCATGTTATGACTTCCTGCAGATGCAAGAGGAGACAGCCCCAGATAGAAGCTCAGTGTTTTATAGTCTAATCTCGGAAGGGACATACCATCACTTCTGTCATATCCTATTGGTCACAGAGACAGATGGGGATCAACCCTGGTACAATGTGGGGGAGAATTACACAAGGGTGCAAATACAAGGAGGTAAGGATTGTTGGGGGCCATCTTAAAGGCTGATTACCTAGATGGTCACATCTCAAGAGAGTGGTCTTTGATTCCACTCCTAGGTTGCTCTAAAATGTGAGTGGTCGGGCTCAAGATCACTGGCAAATATTTCTAGGACAAGGTGTGCTTATATTCTGATATTGTTGATTTCAAGTATATACCTGTCTGCACCAGATCAGCATGGAATAGTGAAAATTGTTGCAAAGGTATAAAGACCTCTTTTAAGAAGGGCCCAGGTAGAGAAAATTGAGGAGCATGATGGGATCCTCATTCCTGTCTGGTGGTATCAAGGGCAGGTGGATGCCTTCATGGGTCCTTGGTGGTCACACGGTGTGCTGCTGGGATCCCTGCTCTGAAAACCATCTTCTTGTTTATAAGCATGAGTAGTCAATGATAAAAATCCTTTCCTTTACTAGAGATGACATGTCTTCTGCCTACTAACTCTCTGTTAGTTTTCCATCTCTGTCAACTCCGTGACAGTCACACACCACCTCACAAGTTTATTGTGAGGAATCATTGAGATAATGCATTGAAAGTATTTGGAACACTGCCCAGCACAGAGTAGTCTCCCAACAACATCAGTATTGATCATTAAAATAAGAATCTTGAGAAACAGGAACAGCTGAAAGTATGAACTAGCTGATATAGTTTGAATATGTTTGTCACCACAAAGCTCATGTTGAAACTTAATCCCCACTGTGACATGGTTAAATGGCTCGGAAATTCTATCATGATAATTGAAAGGTGGGGCCTTTAGGAGGTAATTAAATTGGGAGGACCATGTCCTAGTGAATGGCTTAATTCATTGATGTTTTAATGGTGGTCATGGGTCTGGTTCAGATGGCTTTAAAAGAAGACCACTTGACAAGTGCTCTCTCTCTTGCTTCTGCCATTCTTGCCATGTGATACTCTTCATCTCTGTGGAGAGTCACCACCCACCAACAAGGCCCTCACAAATGTGTTCTCTGAACTTTGGACTTCCCAGTCTCTGAAACTGTAAGAAATAAATTTTATTTCTTTACAACTTACCCAATTTCAGGTATTCTGTTAAAAGCAACAGAAATGGACTAAGACATTAGCCAAGTAGAAGGGAGAATGTTCCAGGAAGAAGGAAAAGCCTGTGTGAAGTCCCAGAGGAAAGAGGGAGCAGGGAGAGGTAGAGGAATTAAGACTTTCTGGTGTGTCTTAGCATGGGGTGCACACAGATGAAACCAGAGGAGTAAGTGGGGGCAGATTTCAGAGGGCTTTGTAGGTCACTTTAAGGGTATCCATTTGATCCTAAGGGTTGTAGGGAATCCTTGAAGGACAGTTGTCAAGGATCTTGGTGAGATCTTTGTAGCAGTTACTGTCATACTCTATTTTCTCCTCAATAAATTCAGCGTGTGTATCTCAAAAATAAAACAATCACTTGATAACTTTATAGACTGTGGTATTGTTTCTAAGCATGAGTAGTCAGTGATAAAAATCCTGTCTTCACCTGATGTTTAAGGAATCGAATGAAGTATTGCTTATGGGAATCACATCACTCTCATGGACTTAGGTACACCCAGCCTCTTGCTGAGTGCCTGGACACAGCAGGTGCACAATATTGGGCTTCTTTTTGTGAAGAGCCTTTAAGTCTCACCAGCCAGGATGGGACAAGGGAACAGGTCTTTGGTGAGATAGAAAGGGAGGTAAAGGAACCATAGCTCCTTGTGGTTTCCCTCAGTCCAGGGAACCTGTGGCTAAGATGGAGGACTCTAGTCCATGGGGCAGCCTGGTCTGCTCACCACGACCAAGTAGTCCCGCATAGAGCCTCAGGGATGGTCTGTCCAATTGTTCACTCAGGCATCCATCTGTTATTTCAGTAATACACTTGTTGCATTTACTGATGGTGAAATGTACGTGTGCAAGGCTCTCTAATGAGCATATTATGCTCATTTCACAGATCTCAAAGCTGGCACTCAAAAAAGCCAGGCAATTCCCTTGAGATCATGTATCTATTTAAAGGGGCAGCCTCAGAGGTCTCAGGAATGCTTCTCCCTAGCTCATTTAAGAGCTCATGCTCTTAAAACAAACAAACAAACAAACAAGCCAAAAACAAATGTAGGCCCCATTGTTCTTACTAGAAAAGTTAAATAAATTCTTTGTCAAATTTGAGAAAATAAGCAATGCAGTTAAATCTTTCTATATATGATATTAATGTTTTGGAGGGTAATTTCTGAAAAGTAGAATTGTTTAGATCAAAGGTATACAAAACGTTGTATTTAAAAATGTATCTGGCAGACTGACCTCTCAAAAGAGCACCAATTTACTTTCCAAACATCTATGTTCTTCATTATACGAATCTGTCCCCAAAAGATAACCAAGGATGTAACGAAACATGCCTCTGAGTAATCGTTTTGTGCCTATCAAGTATCTGCTGTGATGAATTTGAAGGGCTCTGTTTTGATCTGCAACAATAGGGGGTTGGAGAAATGAGGCTTTAACAATAGTTTGGTTCACCAAGACCCACTGGAAAATAAAAAGAAAGAAACAAGAAAGCCAAAGGAGAAACTAGATTTTAGTTTACTTTTGTTCTATCAACTATTCATTGTGAATTCCACACAATGGTGTATTGTGTGTTTAAGAGTAAGAGTAGTCAACACACCAACTGACTAGCTGATGATTGATAGATTCTCACTGTTTGTTCATTTAGTGGAAAAAAAATAAATAAAGACATGTCTCAGTCAATTGACTGTTTAATAGAATTGGCTGGTTCTATCAAAAGGGCTTAATTTGTACAGCAAGGTACAGGGTAGAAGTGCTACAAGGAAAGCAAGCATTTTATTTATCAAGTCGCTTAAAATAAAAACACGAAAAAAGACAAAAAGGAAAAAAAAAAGTTTATGTAAAGATTTGTATTATCTTTTACTTTTATTTTTCCACAAACTTTTTGAAGACCCTCGTATATCTACATACATCTATCCATTCTCTATTTATCTATCTGGAGAGTGAGAGCAAGAAAGAGAGACAGAGAGAGAGATTTTAAAGAATGTGTTCACATGATTGTAGAGGCTGGCAAGTGCAAAGTATGTAAGGCAGGCTGGCAATCTGGAGACCCAGAGAAGAACTGATGTTGCAGCTCAAGTTGGAAGGCAGTCTGAATTCCCTCTTTCTTGGGGGAACTCAGTCTTTTTCTCTTAAGAACTTCAACTGATTGGATGAGGTCCACCAATTATGAAGAGTAATTTGCTTTACTCAGAGTCTACCAATTTAAAAGTTAATCTCATCTTAAAAAATGCTTCACAGTGACATGTTATTCAACCAAATATCTGTACCATTGCCTAGCCATGATGACATGTGAAATTAACCATCATAGGACATTATTTATTTTGTAAACATTCCTGGCCCTGGGACAATGGCTTGCACATGGTAAGCATGTTCAGTGCACATGTTTCCGAATAAATGTGTGAATGAGTGACTGAAAGAAAGGTGTCACTCCACTACTGTCTTAGTTCTTTACCTAGGGATGCCATGAAGATCAGTGAGAAAATCACAGTTAACATATTCTACTATCTTAGAAAGATGTAAAGAATTTCAAATTGTGTAAGAATCACATACAGATAAAATTGGGAGGGGAAGCAATTTGTATGTGGATAAAGAGTTAAACTTTCTGTGAGTGGTTAATGGGGTCCTTATATATACGAGGGTACTTCAAAACGTTTGTGGAAAAATAGAATTAAAAGGTAACATGAATCTTTCCATGAACTTTTTGAAGTACCCTCATATTTTACCTTAATTGGCAAATCCACAACTTTCAGACTGTGAGTCCTTAAAAAAATACGCATTTATGTGTCAGTAAAAGTAAAACATAAATATGTAAAGGAATGAGAAAACATTTGCATCCTAAGAGATTACTGATTCACAGTCAAAGATAAATGACATCTAACCCCTCTGGCATCTGTTGGTATTGCCGGGTGGTTAACAATGTCAGCTTTGGAGCTAGTTTGCTTGGGTTTGGATCCAGTTTTTATTAGTTCTGTGCCTCAGTTTCCTCTGTAAAAGAGGGATAACAGTAATCGGCCTCATGGGCTACTGTGAGTATTAAATGAATTACATGTGGAAAATGCTTAATCCAGTGACTGATGTAGAGTGGGTGTTACCCATTAGCACCTGCCTTCCTATTTAACCACTTTTAATAGCCAGTAAAGAATAGAGGTAATTTTAAAAAAATCCCAATTTAAAATATTTAATGTTTAAATATTTAGTATTTAAATCAATTTTAAAATTAAAATTCATATTTAATATTAATATTAAAATATTGAATACTTTAAAATTTTCCAAATTTTGAGAGGATGTATTGAATTATATTTTAAAGAAATCAAGATTTGTTCATTAGGTTTAAATTTAATAACACGTGAAATGAGTTATAACATATTTGGTGAATTTTTAAACATACATACCAAAAGTTTCTGGACATATTGCTCTTTATATTTGTAAGTTGGAAGCTTGTCTTCTTATAGTATTCTACAGTTCATTCTAATAGAAGGATCTGGCTTCTATTTATGCTGTGACTATGAAATGATTTGAAATTTCTTCCAGGGCAAACTATGTCCTTTGGGCTAAATCTAGCCCAATACTTGTTTTGTAAGGCCATCAAGCTAAGAACAGTTTTCACATTTTCAAATGGTTGGAGAAAAAATCAAAAGAAGTGTAATATTTCATGACACATAAAAATCATATAAAATTCAAATTTCAGTGTCCACAAATGAAATTTTATTGGAACGCAGCCACTCTGATTCCTTTATGTCTTCTCTATGGCTGATTTTGTGCTATTAGTGCAGAGCTGAGTAGTTTCAACAGAGACTGTATGTCCTGCAAAGCCTAAAATATTTACTGTCTGGCCTTTACAGAAAAAGTTTGCCAATGTCCGTTCAGTCCTAAATGTGGGAGAACAAATAAAGCCAAAGAGGTGAGATTCAGCTTGGTCCATTTTGGAATCTGTTAGCAGGTGAGGGAAGAGATGAGCCTTTAAGTTAAATCAGGTTCCTGGATTATGTGTGGACTTAAGCACTTTGATCCTCCTCACCTTCCGAGATAATGGAAGTGGAAATACTTTGAGAGAGTGAAGCGCCAGTGAGGGAAAGGTAAATGCCTTCAGAGTTGATGCCAAAACATTGTCAAGCCTGGTACACTTGCTGCTTAGGGAACTTGTGAATGAGATCTATAATTTGTAATTTTCTTTAGGCCCTAATGCACTAGATTAAAAGAGCATAACCCAGTGGGAGGGTTTTTCCTCTTACTTTCTGATTTTCTTAGGCTGTAATCTTCTCAATTGCCTCATCAGGATTTATGTGCTGTAATTACTGAGATCTGCGGTACATGTTATCAACATGTCAGAGGAACTGAGAAACCTTTTTCTTAAAAATAAAAAAAATTATCTTAGCTGCCAACCATGAAATGCTTAAAAAATAGTTCTTTGTATAACTTCATAAAGCTCCTTTGAGAGAGTCTTCCTGTTTACCTTGCTGCTGATAAAAATCCAAAGAACATGAAATTCAGTTTCTTTGTAGATAGAAAAATTCTGGTGGATATATTCTGTGGGGCAAATTGCAGTTTAGAAATGTTCATTCTTTTGCCCATTTGAAGTCCTACTTTACTTCAATTTTTATTGAAATTTCTTTTTTGACACATCTCCTTATTATTGTCTGGGATAAATACCCTAGAGAAATACCTTCCAGAAGTCTCACGTTTTAAAAATATTGAAATTATGAAACATGGTGCTAATCAGATACACTGTGATTTGCATTCTACATGGCATACCGTGATTTCTGACTTCTGTGTTCTGAGAGCTTGGGCGTGGGCCCAGACCATTCAAGGCTTCACTGAGATTGTTCTGTGATTTCTTCCAGTTGTCCTTTCCCTACTCCCCTTTGGAGTTCAGTGATGCTGAATGACCCCAATGTCAATGTCGAGCTCAGCAACATTGGAACCACAGCAGTGGCTGAGTTACAGTAAGCCAGTTGACAAAAGGAAGAGGAGAATTACAGTGCAGAGAAAGTGGCTTTATACTCGTATGTTTATAACAGTGAAAACATGAGCAATTAAGAACAATTGAGGTGACTAGTTAGATGGACAAGATTGGAAAGTGTGGGAATTGCTTTGGGGAACGCAGTGGCTACTGTCTAGCCATTACTGAGGTCTTGTAGGTACCATGTACTGATGCCTCTCCCCATCCTTTACACGCGTTATCTTATTGATCCTCACAACACTCCAGGCAGTAGTTATTACCAACTGCATTTTGTAAATGGAACCTCAGGCACTAAGAGGTTAAACAGCTTGCCTAAGTCACACAAGTAGAAGTAAAGCTGGGATCCAACCTAGCACCTGGCTCCAGAGACTTGATGAGGTCAACTAAACTTTACAAGCAGGCCAAAATAAGACCTGGAAGAAAGGACACTTATTAGGGACCAGGGGGGATGTGGGATATTAAGGGATGGGTCAGGGAGGGCTGGTCTGGACTTCACACTCAGACTTTTGATCAGACTTTTGACATTACTTCCAAATGAGGTTATATAAACACTTGTGATTTTTTGGGTGATTTTTGTATATATGTTTAGTATATACAGCATACATTATATAAAAAAGTATATAATATATGCTATATATAAAGTATATACTATATAAAAATATGTAAATATACTGTGGTTTTTGTCAACCTTTTTTTTCTTTTTTTTTTTTTTTACAGTGTTCTTATTTTTAATAAGATGGCAGCCTAAGAAAACGGGAGTGCTCCATTTGTTTCATCCCCTGAGAGGTTCTATAGCATATTATTAGAAGTAATATTTAATACATAGAATAAATAAAAACCTAGACTAATAGGTAATTATTTCAGTTTTTAGTATCTCATCTTGCAGTGTCAGTTATATAACATTAACTCTGTTCATTTAAAATATTCCAGGGCTGGCCAGTTATCTGACTCGGTAGAACGTGGTGCCTGATAACACCAAGGTCAAGTGTTGGGATCCCCATACCAACCAGTCACCACAAAAAGGAGAAAAGAAACAGAGAGGAGGAAGTGATAGACCCATTGGGGACTCACCCGACAGCCTTCCTAGTGCTGACTCTTGCTAAAATATTCAAAATAAATACATGGCTAACTATGTCCATGATAGTTTTACTCAAAAATAGGGGATTATTAAGAGAATGTAAAGACAAGCCACAGATTTAGAGAAATTTTTAAAAACACATATCTGATAAAGGACTTATATCTAAAATCTACGAAGAACGCTTAAAACTGAACAATGAGAATACAATCTGATTTTTTTAAAAAGTGGGCAAAAGATCTGAATAGATATCTCACCAAAGAAGATATACAGAAAGCAAATATGCACATGAAAAGATTCTCAACATCATCTGTCATTAGGGATTGTAAATTACAACAATAATGAGAGACCACTACACACCTAAAATCTAAAACACTGACACCAAATGCTGGCAAGGATGTAGAGCAACAGGGACGCTCATTCATTTTTGGCGGAAATGAAAAATAGTACAGCCACTTTGGAAGACAGTTTGGCTGTTTCTGACAAAACAAAACATGTTCTTACCAATCTACCAATTATTTACCCAAATGAATTGTAAACTTACATATAACAAAAAGCCTGTGCATGAGTGTTTACAGCAGCTTTATTTATAATTGCCAAAGCTTGGAAACAACCAAGATGTCCTTTAATAGGTGAGTGGATAAACTGTGGCACATATACACAATGGAATATTATTCAGCAATTAAAAAGAGTGAGCTATCAAGCCGTGAAAAGACATGGAAGAAACTTAAATGCATATGACTAAGTGAAAGAAGCCAATCTGAAAAGGCTTCATACTGTGTGATTCCAACTGTAAGACATTTTAGAAAAGGCCAAACTATAGAGACGGTAAAAATACACAGTAAAGAAAAGCCCAGTATCATTTTGGTAATGGGCTGAGTTTTTTTCTAGGAGCATCCTTTAAACCTGGAGGGTTTATTATACATTGTTCTTAACTGGTGAAGTGAAATTTATAGATACTTGGTGTAACGTCAGGGAACATCTACCCAACAATGAACTATTTTAATGTAATTGGTGAACAGTAATCTAGGATCTATAAAAGCAAAATTAATAATCACGTTGCTTATTTATGAAGTATTTGGAGTAATTTCTATCACACATACAAAATTATTTTGGGGAATGAATTATATAATTAGAAAGTTCTCTAAGCATTTAGTTTCTATCACAGTGCTTTCCATATATTAATAGGCTCAATAAACATTGGTGAACTTTGTGAGTTCCTGGAAATGGTTGGCAGAACAAGGAAATGCAGCATTGTAAAAGCTGTGGGTGGAAACCAATTAGTGACCATGGAATCAGTTTAGTGGGTCATGACCAACATTTAGAAAATGAAATGGACTGAAATAGGGTGGAAAATATTAGAGTACATTGCATGTATCAAGGGAAAATACTGTGCTATAAATGCATACTGAATCGCAATAGATTTATTTATTTTTGTCCATGGTTATGGTAAAAAATGTTCAAAAGCCAGTGATAAAGAGGAAATTCAAGCATCAGTTGGTTAGTTGAACACTGATGATGGTGACAAGAACAGCTACAATTTGAGTCTTTACCATGAACCAATGCTTTTTTTTTTTCTTTTACACAAATCACATTTGGAAAATGCTATATATAATTCAGTTATATAATGAAGAATAAAATGTAAGGATTTTCTAATTGCATTCTTACAAACATCCAGTAAGATCAGCACATGATATCCTAGTTTTGTGAGTTATGTACATTTCAGTGACGTGAAAGTGCCATTCCCAAGGTCACACAGCTGGTAGAAGTTGAGCTGAGATTTGAAATGACTCTCTGCCTCCCGAGTTAATGGACCGGAATCACCATGTTCTACTTTAAGACCCCTTTGAACAAAGCAGTTCTCAACCTTTTCATCATTGCTCAATGACCCTGCCATCAGAGTGCAGCCCCAAAAGGCAAAAGGAAATGAAACTAAACTTGATTCGTTTTAGTTTATGGGCCCCTGGTCTCATGACAGCAATGCGTTAACAGTTGCTAACCTTTTTGAGACTTGGCTTTCTTCTTGATTTTCTTCATTCCTTTTTGTAGAGCTGTTGTCTAGTGAGAGGCCAGTGCACTTAAATGCACCTACAGAACACTAGGCATTGTTCTAAGCCCTTCTCTTGTACCAGTGCATTGAATCCTCACAGAACCCCACCTCAAAGCTCCTGTTAACATCCCTGTTTTATTGGTTTCCAAACTGAAGCCTAGAGGGAACCAGTAACTTGCCCAAGCCCACACAGCTACTAAATGGCAACCCTGGAATTCAACCCATGTAGACCTGCTCCACAGCTACACTCTTAACCATGCTGCTAAAGATACTTCATAAATGTTAGAAGAATCCTTCTTAAGTTTTCCCATTTAACTCTTTGTGCACCTCTCTCAGTCCCTTCTGACTGTCCATGGAAGTGCTTTCTCACTTGTAGACATGTTCCCTCAATAGTGTCACTCCATCTCTCTTCTCCCCTGCTAACTCAGTTTGTGGAATGAAATGTGGCCCATTCCTTCTCATGCCTGTAGAAGTTATGCTGACGTTTCCCTCAGCCCTGAGGATCAGTTTCCCAAATGTTCCTCTCTTCCTCAACCCATTTCTATGCGTGCATGGATTCCTTGGTGAGAATGAACTATTTTTGTTTATTCATAAATAATTTTACATCTCCAACTATCTTTTCAAATTCCTCTTCTTTGTCTCTTCCCATCTTTTATCAGACTTAAATTTATCAGACTTATATTCTTAAAAAAGACTTATTTTAAAATAATTTATGTAGTAATTTTCCATATGTTATTTTAACAGGTTCTCCTTAAAAGGAAGCCATAACTGGCTGAAAGTAAGTGAAAATATGTTGAAATCCCAAGTGTTGGTGCTCAGAGATTCTGGTAACCTTTTAATTTCAGTCATTTGAGGCAGACTGGAGTCTTTGAACAAATGCTTGGATTATTTTTCTTCCCAGTAGAAATGTAACTAGAGCCCTAGAGCTGAGGAGCAGCCACCAGATGTCTTGTTTTTGGCTTGGCCTTTCCTTCAGGTGGGGATAGGGAGGCAAAGAAAATGAGCAGTTATGTAATTTTCTCCTTCCAACCCCTCATTCTAACTTCAGCCTGATTTAATACAACATACATAGTTGTCGTTTTTTTTTTTTCCCTCCCA
The DNA here is from genome assembly GCF_000696425.1 of Galeopterus variegatus. Classification (NCBI taxonomy): domain Eukaryota; kingdom Metazoa; phylum Chordata; class Mammalia; order Dermoptera; family Cynocephalidae; genus Galeopterus; species Galeopterus variegatus. Next base: position 269,636 of record NW_007728182.1, on the reverse strand, counting down.
TTTTCTGCCTGTAATGGAGATGGAGAACAGCTGCTTGCTATAACCTCCTAACATTTTACCTTTTACACTTTAAGTCCTATTTCAGGTCATTCTTTTAATTGTCTCAACTCTTTTGACTTTTCTTATTCCAGGCCTCAAATCCACAGGCTTTATTTTTACAGCATTTTGCTCACATCCAGGTTTGCAACCTGTGACAGCCTATTAATGTTTAATCAAGGGTATACATACTTGTTGCTGGGTTAAGGGCAAGGTAGCTGTCAACTCTGCAGGAACAGCTATAGAAAGCAGTAGGAAGAACACCAAGAAAATGAAGCTAAACAAAACCAAAAAACTCCAAATCCTTTCGTGTTAAAGAAGAGTTTCCAAAGCTTAAACTTTAGTCAAATATTATCCTCAAGTGGAAATAGGTAAAGGACACCCATAAGCCATATGCTAATTGGGAAATGTACTTAAACACCCATAGCTATGGAAGGTAAAGATAAAATGAGGATAAGCCAGTGGGACTGACCAGCGTGACTTCCTCGTGTGAGCGCTGCGGTTATGCTTTGCTCTTAGTACACTGCCGGTAGCAAATGTAAGTTAAGTGTCAGGAGATGTTTTTGTTGGAGAGGCATTTTATTTATTTATTTGTAGTGGATGCGGTGCTAGAACACACACAGGAAGGGTGTGGCTGCTCCTTCACTTGTGTCCACCTTCTCCTCTCACCCCAACTACTGCATCTGTGTCCTTCATATTAGAAGGAAAGGATAAGGGGAACCAGAGAGTTTTCACTAGTTGTCACTGTTGTTAGATGGCTTTATACTCTCTGGATTTGGCAGGTATTTAAATTAAGGCTCACTTTTTTTCTCCTGGATGTTTTTGTGGATTTTTTCAGAGACTTTCCACCCCCTAATACTGCCCCCTCCTTTGCTACCCTAATCAATGGGCCCCCTTCAACTCAGCTTCTGAGATGCAGACGATGTACTCTCTCCTCTGGCCTTTCACTTACTCCTTCTTCACCCCAAGGAATCCGCTGTCTCAGCAAGCATCTGGGAGACCCTTTAAGCAGGACTACTATGACCTCAGAACAGCTCTCTTGTGAGTGGCCCACATCTTGTCCATGGGAAACATTCAGGCATCCTTTGCCCTGATGAACTCTGAGAGGCTCATCCCAGATTCCAACACAGCCACAACTCCTTGAGCTCATGTCAGCAGCTGCCAGTCTGTCACCAGCCCTGTAGGATTTTCAGCCCACATCATCTTCCAAACTGTAGGAGTCTCATATTGAGCTCTCTGAGTGGTCCCATTGAATTCCCCGTCACCAGGCTTGAAGTGAGAATGGATACCCGCCTGTCTTTTTCCCAGGGGTTAAAGTACAGCTCTCTCCAAATAAATCCTTCTCACAGATTCTTTTCTCAATTTCTTTTCTCTTGTCTCTGATTTTGATATTCTTGTTGTGGATGAAGGGTGTGAGTCCTCTAACTAGTTCTTGGACACTAACTTGAGAATTCTGCCTTGTGGTCTATTATCTCTAAACTGAGATAGAAAAATTTCCCATTTTTGGCATCGTGTTATACAAGTAATAAATAGACCAAACCTTTTGAGGACTGTATGTACTATTAGGCCCAGAACAAGTTTTGCTAGGGCAAAATTTGCTCTCAAGTGATTTTAACAGGGAATTCCTCCTGGGGAAGGGCCTATTTTAAAGACCTTCTACTCAATAGGTAATGCGCTGATTGGTAGAGCTTGCTGCTAAATGGTGTTTGAAAGCCAGCCTAAAAGAGTAGCTGACCACTTTTTTGATTAGGACAAAACATTTTTCTTTGACCAAAATATCAAGCATAACTAATTGGGTGCCAGCAGCAAAGTCCTTTCCTCTCGATTGCTGCCTTTGTGTTTAGTCTGCTGTGTTGTTCTAGCCTGCCTTGGGACTTCTAGGACATCCCTGTTGAGAATTCTGAGCTCACAAATCAACTGGGATGGCAGTCTTCAGAAAGCAGTTCTAGTTGTTTTGACTTTCTCTCTGAATTCCTCAAGCCTTTGCCCAGGGGCCTGCATTCCCAATATCAAACTGGCTTTTGAAAGAGCCTCCTACTTTCTATTTCAGTGGTCATTACAAACTAGTGATCCCAGGCCATACATGGCCCCCTGGCGGGATTGTGTTTGGCTGTTTTGTTAGGTCTGCAGTGTTTTAAGATGTAAGTCTCAAGGGCTCAGATCCCCCTACTGGCTAGCTAGAAAAAAAAAGAGAGAAAGTCTATTTTAGTTTCCACATATGAGTGAGAATATAGGGTATTTATCTTTCTGTGCCTGGCCTATTTTTCTTAACATAATGTCCTCCAGGCTCATTCATGTTTCTGCAAATGACAGAATTTCATTCTTTTTTATGGCTGAGTAGTACTCCATTGTGTATGTACACCACATTATCTTTATCCACTCATCTGTTGATCGGACATATCTTGGCTATTGTGAACAGTGCTGTAATAAACATGGTGGTGCAGATATTTATGTGTTAATTAAAAATTATAATTAAAAGGCAAGTCATCTAGGCTTGTTTGTCTCAACTAACATTAGACAGCTCCTGTATGCTCAATGCACATGCCCTGCAGGCATTCGAGCTTTGCCTCTTCTTGGATCTTTTAGGACATCTGCCACCGTGAAATAAGGTAAGCTCTCTGAAACCAACCGATATGCCTTTGTGTAACTGGGAGTTAAGGAAATGAACTTAGAGTTGTCATTTTCCATTTTCGCTAACATGATTTATTTGTTGTTGGGGAGGAGGAGTAACTTTTAAAAATACTAAAAAGATAGAAAGGAGACATTGGACATGTCTCTCCATGTGGCATGAAGGCCACAATGGTGAGGAATGGGGACAAAAGAGTGGCATTTGTTACACTGAAAAAAAAAGGGAGAGAGAGAGAATTAGATATTTACTCAGATCCTTCCACTTCCCCCCCATCAACAAGTGCTGTTTTTTAAAACTTGAATTGAGAAAGTAGAACAGGTGAGGGAGACTAAGTAGGCCTTTGACCTATGGTGCTTTAATGGGACAAAAAACTACCCTGGGAAAATACACCTTTAATCACCCTTAAATTTTTACAAAGTACGGTATAACCATAGCAGTGCCCAGGAACCAAAACACCATATTGGACCTGTAAAGTTACATGACTATGCCAGTTATCAAGTAAGGCAAATCATGACTAAAGCCAAAGAGTTTCATTATTTTAGTTATACTAAGTTTCCATTTATATTGTCAGGGCTAGGACTCAGACCCTTCACACGCAGGTCCACGCTAGGTAATTGGGAAAGATCCCAGGAACCGTTGGAAGAGGACATGAGCTCAGTCTTCAGCAACAGCAGCAGCAGCTTACAGGTCTGGCGGTGGAGGCGGCCTTGTAGGGGGGTCTCGGGGGCCCTGGCATCAACGGCTTGCAGCAACAGCCACCAGCAGCAGTAGTGGCCTCCCCATGACCCCCCCCCCAGGGGTGAGGGGTGCCATGGATCAGAGCCACTCGTCCTTTATACTTAAGTCATAACCCAGGACACCTGGGTGCACATGTGCAATTACATTAGACAGTAACCAAAGAACACCTGGGCACACGTGCATGTTTACGTCAGATGCTTGGCAAGATTCTGAACATCTGAGGAGCCCTGACCATTTTCCTGTATTTTCCCATCACTTATTACTTTCTTTAGACTCCTTAGGGGTGAATGGCCATGGATCAGAGCCACTCGTCCTTTATACTTAAGTCATAACCCAGGACACCTGGGTGCACATGTGCAATTACATTAGACAGTAACCAAAGAACACCTGGGCACACGTGCATGTTTACGTCAGATGCTTGGCAAGATTCTGAACATCTGAGGAGCCCTGACCATTTTCCTGTATTTTCCCATCACTTATTACTTTCTTTAGACTCCTTAGGGGTGAATGTTATGGACATGAATTCCTTTCTTCAAAGTTGTGTTATTTCCTTCTGAAATAGTGGAAATGAGAAAGAACATTAGAAACATGTGTTCTAACAATGGCCATTATATTCATTTTCTTCTGCTGTATAACAGATTACTACAATTTATTGGGTTTGAAACAGCACAGATTTGTGATCTTGCAGTTCCCGGGGGTCAGGAGTTGATCATAGGTTTTGCTGGATCCTCTGCTCAGAGCCTTACCAGGCTGAAATCAAGGTGGTGGTAGGGGCTGTGATTCTCATGTGAGGCTCAAGATCCTCTTTGCAGCTCACTGGTTGTTAGCAAAATTCATTTCCTCCAAGATGTAGGACTATAGCCCCTGTTTTCTGAGGCTGGGGTCCTCTTTCAGCTCCTGGAGGCCACCTGCAGTTCCTCACCAACTGGCTCCCATAGGCAGTTTGCAACACAGATGTTTGCTTTCTATCAGGCCAGCAGGTGTGTGACTCTCTGACTTCTTATCCCTCTCTGGTTGGCTAGGATGGAATGACTATCCCATCACAATTTGCCATATAATGTAACCTAATTGAGGAAGTGGCCTTCCCATCATTTTCACAGGTTCCACACACACTCAAGGGTAGGGAATCATAAAAGAAGATGTGTACTCTTAGGGATCATCTTAGGATTTGGCCGTCTGCTGTTGGTGTGTCTTTGGAGCTCATGGGGGTCTCAGCAACATTGCCAAAGTGAGTTGTGGGCAAGTTGTGGAATGGGTTGTTAATGAATATGGATATGCCACCAAATGTATTCCTGTGCTATTCTGGTTAATGTTGCAGAATCTGGGGCCCTTCTACATAGGGCTTCTAAGGGCTTTGCTGCCATGGAATACTCAAGGCCACCAAATGCCAGGTGGTGAGAATCTCCAAGGCAGCTCCTGGGTTTGTCCTGATGATGGTTGACGCAGCTTCCTCTGCAGGCTTACAGGCTCACGTGTTTCTGACAAAATCTTCAGGCTCCACACAGAGAGCTTTGTGGTGGACATTTCTTACCCAGAGCAGGGACTGTCCTTTGAGAGAATATAATTATTGCCTCTGTCTTGATGACCCATTAGCAATTGTTTTCTGTCTGCATGGTGTGGGCAGAGTCTGTGTGGGAAGGTGCTGGTTGAATTTCTGTCACATCTCACTTGTCCTTTTCCTGGGGGCAATTTAAATCTCACAATCAATTCAGTTGGGAATTACCATGGAGGAGCTCCAGGGTCAATTTGGTACAGTAAGAAAAAGGCTGTCAGGAAATCCCAATGAGTCACATGGCATAAAGCCGTAAAATAAGCAGCATTGTCCTTACTAGGAAGGAATTTTGCTTGTGAAGTTTAAATATCTACAAACTGATAAACTCAGATGACTTAGAGGTGAAGGGGGGAAATAAAGACACCTTATTTGGACACATGTTGAGCACTTTGAAACCTTAGGTATTGAAATAATAAAATTTTTTATTGATATGAGATGCTTTTATTTATAAAGTGTTGTCAGTTCAGGTCAGGATTGCTTACTCTTCTGTTTTCATGAAGATGAAAACAAGCAAACAAAAAACCCTGCATCTCGTGGTCAAAAAGGAGGTAAACTGATCTGAAGCACTTTAGTTTGTCTCCAAATGGTCATGCTGAGAATGATACACTCTCAAGTTCTAGACTCAAGGCAGTGGCCTATCAAGAATATTTAAATGACGGTACTGAGGGTATTCTTGTATTTCTTATTATAAATGTAATATACGGTATTGTAAAGAATAAAATTAGAAAAACAGAAGAAAAAAGAAAGTAAAAAATGCCTTTAATACCAATAACTGGAGATAACTGTTGATATTTTGACATGTACTTATGATATGTATATATATATTATTTATCTATACACGTGCTAAATATACACAACACCTATGAGCTACAATTTGGTAACCTCATTTAAAAAACATTTCACAGGTATATTTTGAGATTTTTTTAACATGGTATTAAATACTGTTTTATGGTATAATGGTATCATGGTTAAGAGCATGGAATCTGGGATCAGACTGCCTGAGTTTGGATGAATACTGGCTTGACACTGTCTATTTATGTGGCTTTAGGCAAGTTCCTTAACTTCTCTAACCTTCCTTCTCTCTCTGTAAAATAGAGACAGTGATAGTACTTACCTCATAGGATTATAGTAAAGATTAAATGAGTTAATGTATTTATAAGTTACTTAGAATAGAGCCCGCCACATAGTAATTGCTGTACAATGCTTTGCTCTTGTTAATAGTTGCATAGAATTCCATCTTCTGAGTGAGCCGTAGCTTATTTAAGTCATCACCCATTGCTTGATATTTAGGTGTTCTTAATTTTTATTACAAATTATAAATCCCTTTTATACACTTTTTTGTGTGTCATTTTTTAAAAAATATTTTTTTAGGCTATGTTCCAGGAAGTAATGTTTCTGGACCAAAACATGTAAATCTTTTGAAGATTTTTGTTATTTTTTGGCAAATTATTTTTCTGAAAAGTTGTACCAATTTATGGTTCCACCTGCAGTATTAAGAGTGTCTATTTCCTCTTATCTTCACTTGTCGAGGCAGAAGTAGTATCTTATGTTGTTTTGATTGGCATTTCTTTGATTACAAGCTAGACAGATATTTTCCCACATATGTATTTACAATTTACATTTATTCTTTATAAATGATCACTTTCCAACCTTTACTTATTGTTCCGTTTCTCTTTTAAAGTACTTTTTCCATATCAAGACATATCGAGTGCATGTGACAACCAGGATGATGAGGACAGTTGCCCAAGCTGTACATCACATCCAACAGAGACAGTAGCCTCATACAGCTGAGTTCCTGTGCAAGGCTGGTCCAGCCTCTGGCCTTCTATCAGAGATGTTTTGTAGTAGTTCCTATGTTCTTCAAATTCTTTTTTTTTTTTTTTGAATTTTTATTTTGTCGATATACAATGTGGTTGATTATTATGGCCCATCACCGAAACCTCCCTCCCTCCTCCCTCTCCCCCCTCCCACCCAACGATGTCCTTTCCGTTTGCTTGTTGTAACAACTTCAAAGGATTGTAGTTGTTATATCTTCTCCCCCCCCCGCCCCGGTTATTTTTTGTGTGTGAGTGAATTTATTTATTTATTTTTAGCTCCCACCAATAAGTGAGAACATGTGGTATTTCTTTTTCTCTGCCTGACTCATTTCACTTAATATAATTCTCTCAAGGTCCATCCATGTTGTTGCAAATGGCAGTATTTCATTCGTTTTTATAGCTGAGTAGTATTCCATTGTGTAGATATACCACATTTTCTGTATCCACTCATCGGATGATGGACATTTGGGCTGGTTCCAGCTCTTGGCTATTGTAAAGAGCGCTGCAATTCCTATTATTTTTGGTTATGTTCCTATAGCAACAGTGTACATTTGTCATATAAATCACATGTGCAACTAGTCAGGGAAAGGATTGTCATGAATGCTGCTAGAAATGCTGTAAGAACATGACCGTAATCTGCCTCTGTCACTTCAGAAGTCATTTTGAATTGGTAGGCTTTTGCGAATGAAATTTCATTAGTGACAATTTTCATCTTTGCATTTGCAGTAAATATTGTGACTACCTGGGAGAGAATCTTTTGGTTTATTAAGGAGATAAGTAGTTAGCTAATGAGAAACTGTCAGTAGTCTTGTGAACATGTGGAAGAATATTTATTTTTAAAAGCATAGATGAGCAGAGGGCCTCAGGAGCAAACATTTATTCACTGTTTTAATTAGTTCCTGAATTCTGGTGCCTTCCTCTGGGCTATGGAGACCTCTGGCTACACTGTACACTGTTGCTGAGTGTGGAATATCAACAGATGTTGATGTTCTTTATTTGCATTCTTGATTTTCTCCAGGTGGCTCTTGCTGTCTCATGGCAGGCTAAGGCAAATGTGATAAAAATGTATCTTAACAATATCACAAAAACGTGAACTTTGGAAGATAGAGGGAACATGTTTTATTCTGGAAAATAGAGCAATAGTGATAGGTAGAAGTCAACATTTTGGATTAATTTATTTTCACAAGAAGTATCACCCCATAGCATGGCTTATCTTTTTGAAGCAGTTACTGGGATTCTTCCAGCTGAGGCCAGGTGATCAAAAAGTAATTTACTGAATTTAAGATGAAAAAGGTGGGATCCATGCATGGGGCAAGGCTTTGGACTAGATTACTTCTAAGATATTTTTTCAACTCTGAGATTGATTCTGCAAGTATGTAAATTTTCAAAAACCATGTGCCTACTTATCTAAAGTAGCCACATTCATAGAAACAGGAAAGAGAATGGTGGTTACCAGGAGTTCAGGGCAGGGAAGAATGGAGGAGTTGTTTAATAAGTACAGACTTTCAGATTTGCAAGATGAAAAAGTTCTGGAGATTCGTTATACAACAATGTGAATATAAGGGATACTACTGAACTGGACACTTAAAATGGCTAAAATGGTAAATTTTATGCTGTGTGTTTTACCACAATGAAACAAAACAAAAACAAACAAAAAAACATGTGCCTACTATGAGTTCAGCCCTAGGCTAGGTGCTGTAGGGGACACATAAGTGTAACGTGGTCCCTGCTTTCAGGTGGCTCACAGTCCACTTAAGCCAAGGTGCCTGAGCAGGAGCCCAGGAGCCCTCACCCCGTCAGCTACGACAGTAGATGTTATCATTACCGCTGCCATTGCAGGCACTACCAGAAACCCAAAGAAACAAAGGCACTTCTCCCTTCCTCCTGTCTTTCAGTTCCCTGCTAGTACCTCCATTGATAGAACCCAGTAGGAAGTCAATTGATGAGTTACTGTGAGGAATGTGGTGTGCTACTTTCTTTCTCCATCAGTAGAGTGGAAGGTGTGGAAAGGTGAACGAGGTTTTGAGTGAGAGAGACACTGTTAGGTGAAGTCCACTGCTTTGTGTCTTCTTCATTAAGACACAGCCTTCTGCCCACGTATAAACTTGATAAAAGAACAGCAGCAGCATTATAATGCTTCTGCTGAGGCAATGATCTCTTGCACAAGTGAAGACATGCTCACCCATTCCCTGATAAGGGAGACAGAAAATTCCATCAGTCAGTGCATCCATATTTTGATGATGTTAATTTCTCTTGTAGGTTAGTCAAAATCCCACTTATTTTGTAACCCAAAAGACTAAATTGTAGAGGTTGTTAACTTATATGACACACTAGGGGAAAGGAAAAAGGAGAAAATGATTTCTATATACAAAAATATACGGGACAGTAAAAGAAGAAAATACACATAGTTGATGCAATCCTCATTCCTGTAACAGATCACAAGGTGAGATATATATACCTATGCATGTGTGCACGCATGAGTGTGTGTGGAGAGAGGGGGGCGAGAGAGAGAGAGAGAGAGAGAGAGAGAGAGGAGGAACTTTAAAAATTCATGGAAAAATTAAATTAAAAGGTAATATGAATCTTTCCATGAACTTTTTGAAGCACTCTCATATAGATACAGCATCTACATTTATATAGCTCTGTATCCATATCTATATATCTTCTTTCTTCCCTTATCCACTCCCATGTGCTTTTCCCTTTAGCTCCTTGGTTGGTGAGGATTCTTTTCCTGGTGGGTTGACACAGATCTTTGTTCCTCAAGAGTCTCTGTCCTTAGTCATCCCTCCTTTATCGGTCTAGTAAAATCTTCTATTAACTTTACTGCTGGACATGGAAGTAATAAATGGCATCCCAGAGAATCCTCTGGATTATAGATATCCTTCTTAATGCCTCCATTGTTCAGGAGCAATCTTATTTCATCTTCATAATTGGGACTAATCACTCCCATTAGTAGAATGGCATGAGGAATCTGAAGTGACCAGGTGGTAGTCTCAAATTTCAGTTCAGTGGAACCATTCTTCTGCTTACAGTGGAAATATTTTTCCTTGTAAACTAATAACTATAAACCAGCAGGGCCCAAGATCTTAGGCACAGGTAGCAGCATTTTTGTTATTAGGTCATTAGGTATAATAGTAAGACCAGACCCTCCAACTTTAATCCTTGGTTCTCAGACCCATGTGTTATAGTTATGGAAGAAAGAGCACCTTGTATGGGTTGTTGATTCAAAGCATATGCTGCATCCAGTAAGATAGTGCCACAACTTTTCAAGGTGTTATCTGCCAGTTGGTGACATGATGTATCCTTCAGTAGGTGATTCTATTATTCTGTCAGGCCAGCTGCTTCTGGATGATGGAGTATCTGGCAAGATCAGAGAATTCCATGGTCAGAAGCCAGGTTGCACTTCCTTTGTTGTGAAATTAGTGCCTTGATTGGAAGCAATGTTGTGAGGCGTACCATGATGGTAAATAAGGCATTTTCTTATGGTGGTGCGTACAAAAGGCAAACCCATATCCAGAACAAACATTTATTTCCCTGAGGACAAATCTTTGCATCTCCAAGATGGGAAAGGATTCCATGTAATCAACCCACCACTGGATGGCTAACTGGTCCACCTGGACTCATTGTCGGCACTGGCTGTTGGCAAGGTGAGCACTCAGTAAAGGTGGCAGTCAGATTTCCCTTGGCAACTCTATGCATAGCCTCCTTGATTGTTGTCAAGATATGTCCATGGAGAAAGCACTAGGGTGGCTGGGGTAAAAAGGCTGACTGACCTTCTCAGAACGTCTTATTCTGTCCACCTGATTATTGAGAACCTCCTCTGCAGTCGTTGTCTTTTTGGGAGCATGCACATGAGAGACAAATATTTCATACTCTGCCCATTCCAAAAGGTCATCTGTATGCCTGTTCCCCAGTTCTCCTTTTTACCAGTTTCCAATTCTCTTTTTTCCAAGTCTCTGGCCATCTGGCCAAATCATTAGTCACTAGGTATGAGTTAGTATACATTTGTACTTCTGGCCATCTTTCAGACTAGACAAAATAGTATCCAGATGTATTGTGAAGTTTTACCAACTGGGAGGATTTTTGTCTACACCATTTTTCGAGGTCATCCCTGAGTTGATATGCAACAGCCTACTTCCAGCTGGTACCGATATGTAATGGAGAATCGTATGTAAAACACATCAGAATCTTTTTTTCTACCATCATGTAGTTACCTCATGAAGCCATAGGTGTGGGTAGAGGGAGAGAAAGCAATGCAGCAGGAGTAGGTAGCCATAGGAATCTAAGTCATTTAATGATACAACTGATTTATATCTTTAGGGCCTGTTACAGACCCATCTTATATATCACTTACACTTGGTGACTGTATTAGTCTGTTTCTGTTGCTTATAACAAAATACTTGGAACTGGGTAATCTATAAAGAAAATGAAATTTATTACTTACAGTGTCTGAGGCTGGGAAGTCCAAAGTCCACCAGGTGACCCAGTGGTCTCATACTGCAAGACAGTGGAAGCAGAGAGAGCAAGACAGACTCTCCTCTTCTTTTAAAGCCCTTAGAACCACACTCCTGACCACCATTTTTAATCCATTCACTACTGCATGGTCCTACAATCCAGTCACCCCTTCAGGGCTCCTCCTTTTGATTACCATAAAAGGATTTACCACCCTCTTAACAGTCACAGTGGGGACTAAGTTTCTAATACATAAAACTTGGGGAACACAATTCAAGCTTCAATGAGTTTTGGGGGAACATAATTCAATTCACTACAGTGACAGAGTGTGATTTTTATGGCTGACTTTATGGCTTGGTGATCAAATGATGACCAATTAGTTTATGGTGGGCAGCTCAGCTCACATGGTCATCAAGTATCCTAGGGCAGGAGTTCTGCCTCCACCAGAGCTTAGGAATAGGCTCTTGAGGGGAAAAATTAGCAGCCATTTCTCAGAGGGAGAAAATTAGCAGAAGAGGCTGGTTTTGCTCTAAAACTCTAGTATTCTAATCCACGATTCTTATACAGGGCTCACCCTAGGCTTGTTACGCGATGCCCCTTTGTACATGGAGAGATGAGCTACAACACCTTCAGGGGTCACAGGGACATCCACGGGGAACCAGACCATTGCGTTCTACATGCCAACGAACATCTTTCCTTTCAAGTTTTCTTGGCTGAGTTATATTTCATCCTAACTTTTTTCTAATATTGATCATAAAAATTTATTGAGTATATTTTAACTCACCGTGCTCCAGTAGGAATTATTATTGCCTATTTACCTATCACACTTCTGAAAATTTTGGAAAATGTCAGATATTTCACGTTTCTAAGAAGTTTGATTGAAATATCTTTTCTTTCTTCTTTTTTAATCAAATAACATTGTTGTAAAATAAAACACAAATACAACCCCCACTTGAAATCAAATATATAGCTTTACGAATTACCATAAGGCAAACATATTTGTAATTACCTTCCAGTTAGGAAATAGAACTTTGCCATCCACTCCAGGGGGTCCCTTCCTTGTGCCCCATCTCAACCATAACCCCCTTCTTCACAATTAACCATTATCTGGACTTTTATACTAATCACCCAGATATGCATCCCTGGATATTACAGTTTAGTCCTGCTCATTAAAAATTTTGGCATACCTTTCTATAGATTCATGCTCCATCTGTTTCTTTTTCCTGGATTAACTCAGCCTTCTGAGCTTATTTCTCGTAGTCTGGATTTTGCTGATTGCATACTTCTGGTACGTTTCACTGTGTTCCTCTGTGTTTCCTGCAATGTGGTAACTGGATTTAGAGATTTCATCAGGCTCAAGAACAATTCCTTTGTCAAGATTATATGAGTTTTTTTCCATCAGGAAGCGTATAATATCTGTGTTTTCTGTCTTTTTATAATGTTAACAATTGGTAATGCTCAATGCTTAGATTCATTTATTTATGGGGGTTTGTAAGATGGTGATATTCTAATTTTGACTTTTTTTTTTCATTTATCAGTTGAAATACTTTTATAAAGAATTGCTTCCCCTCATCTGCTCTTTGGTTACCCAGTGGTACAGTTCTTATAGGAGAGACAAGATAAATATTTGATTCTTCTTCTCTATTTACCAAGTTTCAAAATAATAAATTTGTCTTCTTTCATCCTGCAAAGGTGTATATACATACATGAACTTGCAGACTTAAGCATTTTTGATGGGTTTTATTTAACTGCAGCTATCTTTTCGAAAACTCAAATTATTGCATCTTTTATCAGTGGAAGCCTCTTCAAGTTGTCTCTTGCTTATTTTTCCTGTGTATTATTCCTGGATTTGTGGGTATATAACTCCATGAACTGAAAAGTTAAGAACTACTTCTCTAGATCAGGATTTTCTCCAGGATTTATGGCTTTCAATGACCAGGGCATATGTTTTGAAGAGCAAGGGCACACCCTCTATAGAAAGGGAATACATGGTTTCTGTTTACAAATATTCCTGGCTCTGTATTTAGAGACCAGGGTGCTGGCTTCCTGTTGGGCTATTCTCCTCTGGAAATGAGATTGCTTTGCCAGTGTTGTCCTCCTTTTCCGGAAAGATCTGATATTAATAGTTTTCTCTAGAATGACTAATTCTTTTATAACACATGTGCTCTTGTCTAGTCAAATATCTGGGATAAGATTGAAAAGAGTTGAAATACTGTCTTTTAATTTTTCCCCCTGAAATTCTTTATGCAATCCAGTAAATATCTATAAATTAACCTTTAGGAAAAATATAATTAATCTTATTAAATGTTAGAGTGGTTCAGGCTTCTTTGTATGTGGTAGAAGGACTTGCATTAAAATGAGCTGTGCCTGTAAAGTAAGATGTGTCTTCAAAATGTAATTTCTCATCTTCAGAGAAAACTTATCACATCCTTCCCCTCTTGGTAACCTGCTTTTCTTTTAGCTCAAACACTGTGTTTTCTGTTTTCATCTTCTCTAGCTTGGACAGGTCTAAACATTTTAACACACTCTTTGTTTCTGTGACAGCGACTTTCTGGCAATAGGGCTGTGAAAATGTTTATGATGAAAATTGACAGGAGAAGTAATACTTGACCCAGCATATAAAACAGAACCACCCATGAGAGAGACTAAAGGTGGTTTTGAAAAGTTTCTGGGGCCGGCCCGGTGGCGCACTGGATAGTGCGCCGCTTGGGAAGCGCGGCGGCGCTCCCGCCCGAGGGTTCGGATCCCACATACAAACCGGTTCCTGCTCACTGGCTGAGCGAGGCGCGGGAGCAACACCGAGGGTTGCGATCCCGTTGCCGGTCCCCGGTCCGGTACGGGGGCAACACTGAGGGTTGCGATCCGTTGCCGGACACGGAAAAAGACAAAAAGACAAAAAAAAAAAACAAAAAAAAAGTTTCTGAAAGTAATGTCTGTGAAAATTTTTTTTTGGCTAAATTCATTCATTTTTGCGGGGTGGGGAAAAAGGGAAA
>NW_007728182.1:203471-255363 GCF_000696425.1 Galeopterus variegatus | reverse complement strand
GGTGGCGCACTGCTACAGTGCACCGCTTGGGAGCGCGGCGGCACTCCCGCTGAGGGGTCGGATCCCACATACAAACCGGTTCCTGCTCACTGGCTGAGCGAGGCGCGGGAGCAACACCGAGGGTTGCGATCCCGTTGCCGGTCCCCGGTCCGGTACGGGGGCAACACTGAGGGTTGCGATCCGTTGCCGGACACGGAAAAAGACAAAAAGACAAAAAAAAAAAAAAAAAGAAAAGTTTCTGACAGTAATGTCTGTGAAAATTTTCTTTTGGCTAATATCATTCATGTTTGCAGGCTGGGTAACATGGACATACACTTATGGGTTCTTACTATAGAGAATCCTTCCTTCTATAAAAAATCTGTCTGATTCTCTGGCTTTAAGTCTTTAGCCTGATGTTCAAGGCCCTCCACAGTTTTATTACTGTCCTTCTCAAAAACCCTCAGTGATTTCCTGTTGCCTGTTGGAATAAGTATGAACCTTTCACTGTGGTTTCTTTTTTACCCCTTCAGGCTCATCTCCCCGTCTTTCCTGTGGACACCTCTTCAGATCAGTTCTGTTAGACTGCCTTCACTTCCCTGGGATACCCCACGCTTTACTACTTTGGTCTTTGCTTGCACAATTTCGTCCATGCAGAATGACCTTCCATCTCCACCTGCAGAAATCCTATTATTATTTTAAGAACAATTTAAAAATTTCTCCTCCTCCCTGAAGTCCTTCCTGATTCCTTCAGAAGAATTACTTTATCACTCCTCTGAATGCCCAAGCAATTTGTTTATGGCAGTTATTTGTATTATTTTGTTATATGGTTAACTATTGTTATCATTTATGTATTTGTGACCCACTCATGGGACATAAATAGGATAACCATAAAACCAATTTTCCTGGGACCGTTCCAGTTTTCCTGGGACAGTCCCGCTTTATAACTGTTGTCTCAGGACCCTGTCTGGTTAGTGCCCCCTCTCACTCTCAACAGTATCCTGGTTTGAACAATAAATGAAATGCTCATTTCTGAAATAAGCAACTGGAGGATTGCAGCTGCACCACATCGTGTGTGAATCTCTAGTCATTTGGCACAAGGATTGGTATAACTCATACGTGGTGGGCAAAGGAATTAGCAGAAAAGAGACTGCCTTGTGCTGGGGCAGGGATCACTTTGCCTTCTCGTCAGGAAATGCTAAAGAGATTAGTTTTTATTTCTCCCAGAGGTAGTCTTTCTAATGGCACTGCCCAGAAGCTATTATTACCCCATCAGAACGCTGAGTTTCCTGAGGGTTTAATAAACAATCCCTCCCAACATGCAGGGCTGTGGGCATTGTTTCCCCCTCAGTGGTCAGTGCCTTAGAGCTTCAAAGAATACTCGGGCATTGTGTGGAATATTTAGTACACATGTGAAAGGGGCTTTATTTATTTACTTATTACTTACTTGCTTTTTTTCTTTGTATATTTGAAATCAAATTGCAGAAAAGTCAAAAGAATTGTACGAGGTCATAGTCCCTTCACTTCATTTCGTTACATTTACTTTCCCTTCTTGCTGACTCCACACATACACACGCAGGTCTAAGTTTATGTGTAAGTAGGATTTATGTATAAACATCACATTCTCTTCCTGAACCATTTGAACAGAGGCTGAGAACATCGTGATACTTCTCCCCTAAATACTTCCGCACGCTTCTCCTCAAAATAAGGACATGCTCCTACATACACTCTCATTACTCCATCTAAGATCATTAACAATAATTCCACAAAATCTTCTAAAATACAGTCCATATTCAAATTTTCTCAGACATTTCTGAATCCAGAATCTATCTGATCCATTATGTCTCTCTAATCTCTTGTAATCTAGCTCATGCCTCTGCCTGTTTTTGTTACGTGTATGTTTGACATCCTTCCCCCTCTTTCTACTTTAAATAGAATTTGCCTTTACCTGCTCAGTTTCTTTCTCCTTCCCTCTCCCCTAAAGAGAGTTTCATCTCCGCCAGATTTGCCCCCAGGTTTTTATAATTCAGCAGTGAAGAGTCAGGAGATGGGTTAAAAGGCTAGAGTAAAGGAGAAACGGGAAGAGAGATGTGTGCTCCAGAGGTGGATCCTGGGGCTTTAGAAAGAAAGGCCAGGGCTCCCCCGCTATGGCTCACCCAACCTGGCAGCTCTAAGATGGGTGGGGCTTGGAAAGGAGTGGAAAGAGCTTTTAAGAAGTATTGCTATGGGCTTTGTATTGGATCCTCTTGAGTATTCTTCAAGAACCATTGAAGATTATGCTTACTCCTTAGTTACTTTGGACCGTGTTTCCCTGAATGTGACCTTCCCCCATGGAATGTCTAGGCCTCGTGGGCAGCCAGTGTTGATTCTGATCATGCACACTCCTTTCTCTTTAAAGGAGAAAGCCTTAGCATCCACAGAGAGAGAAAGATTTCTTGTGGCTATGGTCTGAAGCTTTAGAATGTCTTAAGAAGATTTTAGCATATCACATAGATTTATCATCTAAATTGGGATACATTGGTAGTGAAATATTTATAGTGAATATGAATATAATAGTGAGATAATTATCCTAGGGCAATAGGCTTAAACCAGAATGGTGTCAGGCAAACCAGACATCTGGTCACTCTGGTTATCTACCCCTAATGTTTGCACCACGACTTATGTTGTACAAATGGGTAAAAATTGTAAATAAACATAATGGAAAAATGTATGCATGCACACTGCTACACATAAGTGTTAGATTGAACCATATAGAACTGCCCTGAAAAAGCAGCAATTTCATTTGGTTCAACCTAATATAAGAAGATTACTATAATGATTTTAAAATTTTGATCTGTCTGCTGTTTATTTCTTTAAGTGATAAATTCTATGAGGAGAAGAAATATTCATTTTTCATTCTATTATTCCCTTTTTGTTAGTTCATTTGTTTATTCATTCACTACACATTCATTGAGCATGTACGACATGCAGGTACTGTGCTCAACACTGAGGATAGACTAGTGGCACAGTGAGGGTACCTGGTACCCAAGAGCAATGTAACATATTTTTGTCCCTTTCCCCTATTCCAGCTAGAATTTGCCCATGAATAAATAAGCATAGTAAGTTCATGTTTATTATTTGATCTTGAAAAAATCTAATATGCAAATTGAACTACAGAATTATCTTGCTGTCATTCTTGTGGCACCCTCACAAGTTGGTAACTGTGGATATAAGCCCCCCTCCACACTCCTTTTGTTATACCTTAAGGATCCACATGCCTCAAGGACATACCATGGATTTTACTTACCAGAAGCTCATGGTCTAGTAGAAGAAGAATGGCATGAAAATGCATCAGACACCATGGGTGCTCTGATTTAAGTCTGCTCAAGGCACAGCTGAGCTGCCAGAGAGGTGGTGATTTTTTTTACCTGCATGGTAGGAATGAGCAGAAAACTGTTCATAGAGGAAGTGAGGCTGGAACTAACATGCACTGATTTTAAAACTTTTATTGAGTGCTGGGCACTGTGCTAACCTCTGGGGATAAACTTGGAACCCAAACTATCTCTACTTGACAGAAGTGAGTGTCCACTGAGGGCAATGGGCTTTGAAATAATAACCCAATCATAAATATATAACCCTCAGTTGTGATAAATGCAGTGAAGGAAAAGAATAGTGGGCTACAGAGAATTTAGCAGAAGGACCATATTTTATTTGTGGGGTGGGGAGGTCAGGGGAGGTTTCTCTGAGGAAAGCACATTGAACCTGAGTCAAATATTGAGCTCAAAGAATGAGTTCAATTTAGGCAAGTGAAGAGTAGTTGGGAAAGGGCCTTTACCTCATGGAAATGACTTCGCTGAGGAAGCAAGCAGAACCTATGGCGCTGGTGCAGCTGGAGCTGAGCAATGGAGGGGGAGGGTAGGTAGGGTCAGGAGAAGAGAGAGGCAGAGAACAGACCATACAGGGAGCAGGCGGAGGAGGGAGCAGAACCGTTAGATAAACACTTTGGTGGGTGGGATGAGGAGGGGTCATTTGGCTTGGACATGAAGACCTGGATATCATTATAATTGGAAAATCGTAAGCAATTTGACAAGGCTGGAGCATGCGGTATGAGATCGGATGCCATGCTGAATTTTGAGTTCTTCCTACAAGCAACAGGGAGCCGTTGAAGGGTGGGGTATGAGCGGGGGGTGACATCTCAAATGTGTATTCAAGAAAGATAAATCTTGATGATGGATGAATTAATTGAAGATGTCAAAGGCTGGAAGATCCTGCAGTTGTCCAGTAGGTAGAGGATGAAGGCTTGATCCAAGGCAGCAGCAACAGGGATGGAAAATAGGAGACAAGGATGCCCAGTAGGCACAATCTATAGGATTCAATTACTGATGAGAGTGGGTGGTGGGTGGTGGGGGGAGGAGTGAATGGCACTCAGGCCCCCGGCTGTGCTGCGAATGGGAAAGGATAGCCAGAGGAGGGGCCGTTTTGGGCGATAGATGATGAGTTAGAGTTGCCCCTAGTAAGTGCTAAGTGCTTGTGGGAGATCCAGCCTGATGTTACATAAGTAACTGATTAGCTAATGTTTTCTGAGGTTAATGAAGTTCTCTGAATATTTTTGGTATGTTAACATGCTATTTATTGAAAAAGTTGGAAGCATGCAAACTATTTATAAAGTAGTAGTTGCATTCTACAACTGACAGGTTGCTTCATTCGGGATTACTCATGACAGACATTTTTTGTGTGTTTGAGAGATATTTGACTTTGTCACAGTTTTGAAAATATGTTATTTCTGGTATGTTTAGATGGAGGGTTTTCAAAAACAGTTAAATATTACAATGAGGCTTGCTGTGCTGTTTTCCCATTCAGTTTCCCATGACATATACAAGTACAACATCTGGCATTTTTCTTTATAAGGACTCTGGCAAAAGCAACAAGGATTAGATTAACATTTAACAAATCATCCATTTGTGATATTTTCATCTAGAGTTGAGTCCGAATCCGAGTGAAACCACCACGTCAGGAGCAGCACTGCGTAATGTCACAGAGGGGCCACTTAGGAGAATTCCTTTTATGGTTGGAACATTCTTGAGATGCAAGGAATAACCCGTTTGTATGGTATCAGCTGAGATGGGAACGCAGTTAGGACATGTCAAGGTTGCAAGGTCCTCACAGCACTTCTTTCCTGTTATTTGTCAGACCAGAGCCCTCTTGGCTAATAATGGCAGTTTTTCCTTCTTTGCTTCATTTTTCCATGGTCAGTCCTTGCACTCTGAGCTGGATGGCTCCTTTCCCAGCTGGAAAGCCGTAGATTCTTAGAGCTGGAAGGGACCTTAGTAATTATATTAATTCAACCCCCTGGCCTTTTTTGCGAATGAGGAAGAAAAATGAGACACAGAGAGGTGAAGCAATGTGGCCATAGTCCTCCAGCAAGTCAGTGAACTCTGCCCGGACTGGACGCCCCCTTCAGAAAGGGCAGGATGGTGGCCTCCCTCCTCATTTTATTTTATTTGCCAAAAGTTAAAGTCTTCTTTCACTTTATAAAGTCTCTCAGAAGTAATCTAACTCATTTGAAAGGAGAAAAAACACATTTTTCTCTGAAAACATATTTTTGTTTTTTCCCAAATGGGTTTTGGTTCTAGCCCAGCGTGATTCCTTCTATCCTAAGAGCACTTTCACGGCACAGTGTGACATCTCTCTCATGGCTGGTGCTGCCTAGTTGGACATCGGTATAATGGTTGCAGCAAAACCCCATGTACTTTGGAGCATGATATAGCCTCTAGATTCAGGAGAGAACAAGAGCACTTTCACGGCACAGTGTGACATCTCTCTCATGGCTGGTGCTGCCTAGTTGGACATTGGTATAATGGTTGCAGCAAAACCCCATGTACTTTGGAGCATGATATAGCCTCTAGATTCAGGAGAGAATAGACGCCGGGAAACGTGGCCAGCACTACTGCCTGGGCCTTTAGGGCGGGTGATACTGGCAACTTCTTTAGTAGCAACTATTTATTCAAATAAAACTTTTGAAAGGACCCTTGATTCTTGACATTAAAAATCTCATACCTTGGCCCTAGGACTGAGAACCTGGATGACTTCTGAGTACCTGTGGGTCTTTGGTGTCCCTGGAGGTTGGGCACGTGGTGAGGTGAGAGATACTTGGAGCACTGGCCCAGTCAGGGGAAAGAGTGGGAGGTTTTAGATGGAGTTGTGAGGGAGAAGAGAAAAAACCCACGTGGTTCTTACCATTTACGGTCTCAAATTGGTAGGGAAAGGATCCAGGGGCCCTTTTTTCAGGAACCACAATGTCTATGCAGTCCTAGCTTTTTCTCCATACTTTCCCCCAACACAAAATAATTGTTTTTGGCCTGAGTGTGTGTAAGGGGGTGGTAAGTATCGCTCTAGCTCGTCCTGTTGTCCATGCACTGAGACTCTAAGGGCTGGGCTTATAAAGTTGAAAGCCTTTTCCTTGCTCCTCCTGGAACTTGTCTACTGTGAGGCAGGGAACACCGCAAGATCCTACTTCTGAAAAAGGGCAGGGTCTCGGGGAATAAGATGAAGGAAGAGAAACTTCAGTTACTAGCTCAAAACAGAATCCCACGACATTTGCAAGGGTTCAGTTAAAGAAAAATAGGAACTGTTCAGCTCAATCTGAGCAGTTTCCAAGAGCAGTGAATAAGTGCTGTCATCTGAGCTCAGCACACCGAATGGTGAGAGATTGCATCCTGGTGGATTTTCCTCAGATCTTTGGAATAAGTACTCAGAATATTTTAATTTTATACTGTAATGATCACAGAATATTGGAGCTCTCTGGGAACTCGGAGATTATCTGTGCTGGACGTTCTGTTCGTCCACTCTCTGCCTTCTTCACACTGTTCTGGGTCATGGGTCTCCAGTGAGACCATGGGTGATTGGTCTCCAGTGACCACATTAGTGGGCTCCCTTGGCCTCTGGCTTCTGCTTGGATTTGGCTAATAGGAGGAACTGGCGTCACCACCCCTTGGTGGTTTCCTTAACCCTGTCCACACCACGTCAATAGTCCTCTTCATTAAAGCTCCCACTTGAGTGTGTCATGTCTTCCCTGTTGGGACCCTGAGCTAATACATCATTGAATCCTGTATGTCCATTTTACAGATGATGAAACTGAGCCACAGGGAGGCCTACTGGCTTTTCCGGTGGTGTCCCTTTCCTACTCATTTTCCTAGCCATGGATAAATATTCACAAACTGAGACCACGAGGTCCTAGAATGCCAGACTGGGGATTAGGAAACCTCTAACCTCTGGCACAGTCCTCTCTGCTTTAATGTGAGGGCACGTTTCTAAGAAACTTCCATTAATCAAGAAATTGTGTCCTTAAAAATGATATTTTAATAGGACAAAAAAGTAGTTAGGGGGAAGAGACTCCTCTGGGAGGACACTGGGCTGTGGAAAGTCAGAAAGTGCCTTCCTCCTCCGGGATGGAAGCACCGGGTGCTGGCGCTTGGCTGGAGGGACATGGGCTGATTTATTCCCTACTCTCGCCTCAGCCCAGGGCCTTTGCACCCATCTCCCATGCCCACCTGTGAGGGGTCAGACTTTGTGGTCTTGCCTGTGACCATGCGTGAGGGAAAGAGTGGGGGGGTGTGTGTGTGAGAGAGAGAAAGAGAGAGAGAGAGAGAAAATAAACTTGCTTTCTTCCTTTTGTTAACTTTTCTACGTTCTCTGAAGTCTTTTTAAACTCTTGTATTTTATTGATGCTAAAACATGTTTCATTTTTCTCACACTTTAGTGCTCTGATATCATGGATGTATTGTGCAACTGAAAGCATCTTTTACTGGTGTTGGTCAGGAGGTAGTTGTGCAGTAGCTGCCATGCCTTTGAACGTGTGACTTTGGTAGTTCTGGTTGCAAGACAAGCCCACTGAAACTCCTCATTGTTTCAGTCAGCAATCCATTTCCATATGAGAAAGAACGTTGGTCTTAGGTGTTGACTGGAACTTTCTGCTGACACCTAGTAGTAAGACTTTCTTGCCAACATCAACATTTGTGGAAAGATTTCAACAGCTTAGGAGAAAGTTCCAAAAATTATATTTGGGCATTCTTTTAAAAAATGCCACATCCCGGGCCGGCCCGGTGGCGCACTGGATAGTGCGCCGCTTGGGAAGCGCAGCGGCGCTCCCGTCCGAGGGTTCGGATCCCACATACAGACCGGCTCCCGCTCACTGGCTGAGCGAGGCGCGGGAGCAACACCGAGGCTTGCGATCCCGTTGCCGGTCCCCGGTCCGGTACGGGGGCAACACTGAGGGTTGCGATCCGTTGCTGGACACGGAAAAAAGACAAAAGACAAAAAAAAAAAAAAAAAATGCCACATCCCTAAAGCTCTTGGTGGCAAAGAGGACAATATTGTGTGGACAGTATTGTGGTTCTGAATGTGAATACCGCAACCAATTTAAATTGAAATACCTAGCCAATTTATTTCACTTATATTTTCATATTTTCCTTTTTTAAAGATATAATTAAAATCTACATCTAAAGCTAGTAGAGCCTTTTAATAAATATAAAATGAAAATTTTAAGTCTTAGCATTGTATCACACTTCAATGTGATGCATTTTTTCCTTTCTTATCACCTTTTAATAAATATAAAATGAAAATTTTAAGTCTTAGCATTGTATCACACTTCAATGTGATACATTTTTTCCTTTCTTATCGGTATGTAAAATAGCATTGTTTCTACAATCAGTGGATCTTAACAATCAATGAAATATGATATTAAAGTAAGTAGTCTATTAAATTATCAGTATGATCGAAAAAAGAGTTGGAAAGCTAAGCACTGAGGAGTGGGTTTATTAACCCTTTCACTCAATAAATATTTATTAAGTGTCTTCTGTGAGACCAATACTAGGCTAGTCATTGAGAACACAGTTGTGAAGAAAACAGACATGATCCTTGGGCTCACAGGGAAGACAAGATATACTGAATAAGTCATTTTATGTATGATGTTACAAAAGAAAAAGTGCCCCCTTCTTTGGGAGTGTATATAGGGGAGCTCAAGGTGGTCAGGGACAGCAGGTGGCCTGACTGAAGAAGCAACACTTAAGCAGAGAATGGAAGGACAAGTAGGAATTAAGTGGAGCAGAGTGGGGAAGAAGGAGAGGTAGTCCTGGCAGCGGGAGCAGAATACATGAAATCTGGGGGTGCAAGCAGTGGGGAGAAATGCAGGAAGGCCAGAGCAGCTGGGGTGCGGAGAGTGGCATGGGGATGAGAGACAGGGCCAGAGAAGTAGGTAGGCATTGGACGAAGCGCCCTATGAGTCATGGCAAGGATTTTGGCCTTTATCCAGAGGGCAAGGGGAAGTTGTGGAAGGGGTTTCAGGAGAAGAGTGCCACACTGAAATTGTAGAATTATCACCCTGGCTGTTGTGCAGAAATGAAGTGCTGCAGGCCATAGGCAGATAAGGCAGCATGATAGTATCACACTCGGTTGATTAGAGGGATGCAAGCAGGATGGGCACAACATAGGAAAGGATGCAAGGGAATCTTGGAGCCAGCCCCCTCCACTGACTGCGTTCTTCAGATTTGATTTCCTTAGCTCCTGATAACCTAAGACAAGAACTTTCTTTGTTTTTGACAGAGTGACTTCCTCTGGCATCAACTTGCTGTGTATTGGGAGAGATCCACCACCAGGTAAATACAGAACAAGTTTTTCTCAGATTTGTAAACCACACTTTTCTCCAAAGACTCCTAAGACCAAAATTCAACATCTCACTTAATCTTTGCCATAGCATTATGAGTTAGGTGCTTTCATCTTATACATGAGGAAATTGAGGCATGGAGAGATTAGGCGACTTAATCAACATGCACGAAGATGTTCATCACAGCATAAATTATAATAGCAAAATAAAAGAACTAAAAGAGGAGGATCTAAATATCCAACAATAGGCAAATTGTATTCAGTTAATTATGTTACATTCATCTAATGAAGGTATTTTAATACTCTTTATCAGATTAAGAACTTTCTCTTCTATTTCTATTTGCTAAAAGTCCTTCTCATGAGTGGATGTTGAATTTTATTGAATGCTTTTCTATACCTACTGAGATGATAAAATGATTTTTGTCTTTTCACCTGTTAGTGGTAATTTACATGAATTGATTTTCTAATGTTAAGCCACCTTACATTGCTGAGATAAAGCCAACTTGGTCAAGATACCTTATCTTTTCTATACTTACCTAGATTTAATTTGCTAAGTTTTAGTCATAAATGATGTTGGCTAAAATTTTCCTTTCTCCTATTTTCCTTGTCAGGAGAGGTTTTCACAATATTGGAATTACTTGCTACTTGAATGTATGGTTGAATTTAACAGTAAAACAGTTTGGGCCTGGTATTTTCTTTGAGGGAAGAGTTTTTACCTACTGATTTACTTTCTGATATATTTAGGTTTTCTATTTCTTCTTGAGTCAGTTTTGTTAAGTTATGTTTTTGGTTATATATACACATTTTTGTTGCATATGTATGTAGGAGGGGAATTTCTGGGTCATGGAGCAGGCATATGTTCAGCTTTAGTAGATACTGTCCAACAGTTTTCCAAAATGGTTGCGTGTATTTAAAAATTTATACTCTAACCAGAAGTGTATGAGGGTTCTGATTTCTTTGTATCCTTTCTAATATAAGGTATTTTCTTTCTTTCTTTTTTTTTTTTTTCATTTAAGTTCTACTTGTGGGTATGTAGTAACATCATATTGCAGTCTTAATTTGCATTTGCCTACAGACTAATGAGGTCGGGCACCTTTTCATATATTAATTGACCATTTGGATACCTTGTTTTATGAAGAGCTTTTTTAGGTTAAAAAATGTGAAAAAAACCAAGGTCAAGGGTTTGGATTCCTGTACAGACCAGCTGCCAAAAAAAAAAAAAAAAAAAAAAAAAGGAAAGGAAAAAGAATAAAAAGAAGTTTTAAAAAGTGAAAAATTGGGTTGTCTTTTTTATTAAATTGTCTTCCTTATTTGAATTGTAGGTATTTAAAATAATAATACATATTCTGAAATTAAGGCCTTGGTAGGATATATGTGTTGCAAATATCTTCTCTTTTTCTGTGGTTTACCTTTTTGTTCTTTTTATGGACAGAAATTTCTTTAAAATAGTGTGAATTGTCAGTTTTTTTACTTTGTAGTTAATGCTATTGTGTCCTAGTTAAGAAATCTTGGCCTTATTCCAAGATCACAAAGATATTTTATGTTTTCTTCTGAAAGTTGTATTATTTTACCTTTACATTTTGATCTACAATCCATCTGGAATTGATTTCATTGTGTGTGGTATGAGGTGGAGGGTTAAGATTAATGTTTTTCTATGTGAATATTTAATTGACCAAGTACCATTCTTTTGCCATAGCACTCTTTTTCTATTTATTTTGGTTAGGGTTACTGAGGTATAATTAACACACAGTAAAATTCACTGTCTTGAAATATACGGTTTGATAAGTTTCAACAAACATGTGCAGTCAAGTAACCACCACAATCAAGATGTAGAACACATCCTTCACCTGGAAGACTGCTCTTTTGTAGTAAATCTACTTTCCCTACCTCCAGCCCTTACAACCGTGATCTGATTTCTGTCCCTTTTTTCCCCCTTTTTTCCAGGATATATAAATGGAATCATATAGTATGTAGTCTTTTGTTTCAGACTTCTCCCACTTAGCATACATTTTTTATAATTCATCCATGTTGTCGCAGGTACCAGTAGTTCGTTCCTTTTATTGTTGAGTAGAATTCCATTGCGTAATGTACCATAGTTTGTTTATTCATTCACCAACTGATGAACATTTGGATTATTTATAGTATTTGGCTACTATGAATAAAAACTGCTATAAACATTCATGGACAGGACTTTGTGTGGAAATATGTTTTCATTTCTCTTGGATAAGTTACGAGGAGTGGGATTATTGCATTATATGGTGAGTATAGCAAGGATATGATTAACATTATAAAAAAAGATTTCCTAAACTATTTCCACAGTAACTGTGCCATTTTATATTCCGGTCCTCAATATATAAAAGTTTTAGTTGATCCACAGCTTCTCCAGCACGTGGTATTATCAGTCGTTGTAATTTTAGCAATTTGAGTCAGTGTATAGTGTTATCTCATTGTAGTTTTAATTTTACTTCCCTAATGATTAATCATGTTGAAAATCCTTTTCATGTACTCTTTGCCATCTGCATGTCTTCTTTGGTGAAGTGTCTGTTCAAATCATTTACCCGGTTTTAAAATTAAGTTATTTGTCTTTATGTTATGGAGCTATAATAAGATATAGTCTGGATACAAACCTTTTATCAAATATGTGCTTTGCAAATACCTTTTCTTAGTCTCTAGCTTGTTTTTCATATTTTTACAAGTGTCAAAGAACAAAACTTTTAAAATTTTGATAAAGTTCAATTTATCATTTTTCTTTCTTTTATGGAAGAGTAGTTTTGTGTCCTAAGAAATCTTTGTTAAAACCAAGGATACAAAGATTTCCTTATTTTTTTCCAAGAAATTTTATAGTTTTAAGTTTTACATTTATTTTTATAATCCATTTGGAGGTAATTTTTGTTAGCTCAATGGGTTAGAGCATGGTGCTGGTAACACCAACCAGTCACCAAAAACAAAAATAAAAAGCTTGAGAGAGTTTGGACTCATCTCACGTATCTGAGGGTCCCATCGGATTCTATACTGTCATGCTAGCCCACAGAATTTATTAACATTTTAGCTGTTTTGTTATTCCTGTTTTTGTGAAGTCCACCTCTTTCTTTGGTGCCCTGCCAAAAATGACCGTTTGTGTGTCCAATTTCTCTTTGGAGGAGTGTGTCTCACTCTTTGTAAATTAGTTCATCTGGTCACTTTGTGACCATAACTCTCTAATAGGCTCAATACAAGTTACAATTCTATTAATTACGCAGCTCTTTTCTAGTTAGGATGGGAGTGATATTCTCTGTGGCTTTCTGTGCAGACCTATGTTGCAGCTTTTTAAGAATCACTGGTATTAAAGTAAAATGTTGGTTGCAAATAAAAACGGCAGTCATAAATGAATGAAAGCTGAATTAAAAGAAGGCAATAAAACCACAATGCAAGACTTAATGGGAAAACTGAAATAATTTAAATTTTATTTTTTTCTTGGGTTGACTATATTTGGCATTCCTCTTTTTTCCTTCTTTGGAAATACATGCCAACAGTGGTAGGAAGAGCACAATAGAGTACCTTTTTCTGAAGTCTGGAGTAAGAGAAAGAGGAAGACTTGCTTCTCCTTGCCATAACTGCCTTCGTGAGAGGGAGATGAGAAAAGGAGACAAATGAAAAACAGACAAGAACAAGACAGAGCAGCAGGCATTCTGGGGAAGTGTGCAGCTTCTCAGCAGAGGGGCATAAAGTGAAGGATCCTACGAAGGACGAACAATGTCCACGGTACCGGGGAGTGAATTATCCTAATTCCAGACAGATCTTACTGACTTTCTAGCCATCTTGGGAATAGTCACCTCAATTTTCAGCTTGAATATGTTTAACCTTCTACATCCTTACTACTCCAGGGGTGGTCCAGGAGCCAGCAGCATGAGCATTGCCTGAGAGCTTGTTAGAAATGCAGAATCACAGATCCCACCTCAGACCTGATGAATCAGGATCTGCATTTTAACAAGATCCCCGACTGATTCCTGTGCACACGAATGTTTGGAAACATTCAGAAGCAGTGTTTTACATAATCACTGTTTCTCTTTTATTTGGTAGTCGATTGTGCTTTTAATAATGAGATTAAAATCCTTCAAAGTCAAAATATTGTGAAGGTAACTCTAAGAATAACACAGGATACAGTGCATAAAGTTAAGGCATTTAAATGCATTTTCTAGTTAAATTATTCAATTTAATTGAACAATTACCACCGATATGTGTATCTAAAGCTTTCTGTTTTTCAGCTTTCTCTTTGAGTTTTGTGTTCCTAGCATTCAAAAACTTTGGCTCTTTCTTGTAGCAGGGATTGTTTTGGTACTTCCTCTTACAAAGGGATTTCTTAGACGTATTGCTATGGTCTGAACATTTGTGTACTTCCGAAATTTGTGTGTTGAAACCCACCTTCCAAAGTGATAGTATTAAGAGGTGGGCCTCTTTGAGAGGTGATTAGATCGTGGGAGTGAGCCCTCGTGAATGGAGCTAATGCTCTTATAAAAGAAGCCAAGGAAACTTGTTTTCCCCTTCTACATGTGAGGACACAGCAAGAAGTCACCATCTATGAATGAGTAAGAGAGCCCTCAACAGATACTGAATCTGCCTGAATTTCCAGCCTCCAGAACTGTGAGAGATAAATGCTGTTTGTAAGCCCCCCAGACCATGGTATTTTGTTATAGCAGCACAAATGGACTAAGACACCTATGGATCCTGCCTCCTAGGGACTGCTCTGCCTTCCTCTCCATCTTGGTTTCAGCTCAAGAAATAGACCCCTACATGAGGCTGCTATTGAGACTTCAAAACTTGTCCCACAGGGTCCTAGCAAGGACCCATTCCTCTGTCGATGTTCTTGCCAAGAGCCCTCAGGATTTGAATCTTCCTGACTTTGCGTATCTTGTGCTGTAATGATGGGGGTGTGCTGCTGAAATTCTAGTTTTCTCAACTTTCTATAAAGGTTAGTTTTACACTTATCCAATTCTTAAGCTGTTGTCTTTCCTTGGATGTTGTTAGGCAATTATGTTTTAGCCGATGTCTAAGACAGCAGCGGGTGGACGGGAGGAACACCCAAAATGGCTGCGGAGAGTCTGAGGTCCCTAGAACAGCATTTCTCCGAGAATCACAAAAACCCCTCCCCCTTCTTCCTCACCACCACATCCCCTTCCCGCACGCGAATTTCTGCACCTATAGAAGCGTCCCCAAACCCTGCTCGCTCCCTTCCCCTTCCTTCCTAGCCCATGGGAACAGTCCAGCTCAGCCTGACTGCATATAAAAGGCCCAGCCGGACTCTCCCTGCCGCTGCCCCACTTCCGAGAGGGCGGCCTGCTTGTTCATTTTGCCCGCCTAGTACACTTTGGTTAAGTCCCTGTCTCCTGCTGTGTTTTATCTTCGCGCTCAGGCCAGGGCTTTTCCGTTCTGATATCATAAAAAATGCTAGCCGTGATTGCTGGATTATAGCACCTGCTTTCTTTTTGTCTTTCCTTTTCTTTTTAGACACAGATATTTTTTTTTTTGTCTTTTGTCCTTTTTTCCGTGTCCGGCAATGGATCGCAACCCTCAGTGTTGCCCCCGTACTGGACCGGGGACCGGCAACGGGATCGCAAGCCTCGGCGTTGCTCCCGAGCCTCGCTCAGCCAGTGAGCGGGAGCCGGTCTGTATGTGGGATCCGGACCCTCGGACGGGAGCGCCGCCGCGCTTCCCAAGCGGCGCACTATCCAGTGCGCCACCGGGCCGGCCCTAGACACAGATATTTTAAGCCCCCTCCCCCTCCCTTCTCCTCTTAGGAGACATGAAGTCAAAGAGTTCTGGCAATGTCATTAAATTGTTTTAACATAGCTTGTTCCACTTGGGACCATTACATACGTGTTCCAAGCAGGTAGCCAGAGAAGAGCACAAGATTATACCTCCCAGCCGAGTCAGCCTGGGTAAAGAGTTGTCCTGGTTGCTTTGGCCAATGGATCATGCTTTAAGCTCAATGTTCAGCCTTAGTGGCAAGGGTGGCTGAGGAATGTATCTTTAAGTTGGGCATATTCCTGCTGCAAAAGCAATCAAGGCTGGGTTTGCTATGGATGGAGACAAAATGCAGACATCAGACCAACAGTGAGCTAAATATCAGCTTTATAACCAGTGGTGCTGGATGAGAGAGTGAGCTTAAATTATTAACAGGTTCAGCTATAATCTAGCCTCCTATTACTTCTATTTCTGAAATCTTTCATGGAAAAGAAAAATACCTGCTGCTGAGCCCAGAAATAGAGAGAAGGGAGGGTGTCCCAGCCTTCATGCACTTATCCATACTCAGCCTCTGCAAGTCAAGAAGTTGATCCCTTGAGGAGGAGTGAAGGGATGCAGAGAAAGGGAGGAATCTTCTTCCAATAGTTTCAAGAAGACAAACGTTTTTGTTGTATGTGCCCAGATAGGAATGTTGGGAAGGATAGGGTGATGCTCCTAATAATTGTTACATACATTCGAGTGTGAGGGTATAGATGTACGCAATATTTGATAGTTATATATTATTATATATTGTAACAATTGTGTTATATTTGTTGCTTTACATATTTTTCTCAATTCCTGCTGTTAACGACCTGGTAGGATAATCTGTCATGGGGGCTGAGAAATGGGAGAATTCACGGGTGTCCAAGTTGGGAAGCCCTAGTGAGGGATGGAACATAAACCAGTTACCGATCTTAATAACTGGGTAGGATTGTTCCAGTAGAGAAGGAGGGTGATTCAGGTGAACCCACAGCATGGGCCACAGCCAGTGACCTCCAGCTGCTTCAGAAGCTCACAGTGGCATTCTTCATTAGGTCCCTCTACATTGCCTCGCAAGAAACGAAACAAGCAAACAAGCAAACGCATGTCACTGGGCAAAGCCCCTGTGATCACACATCTGCTACTCCCATCAGCGGGGCTATGTTGTTGCAGGCAGTGTTGGTGTGCAGCAGGCTCTGGCTCCTCCATCTGTCCTTGTCATCCTGACTCCTGCTGTAATGCTGACTTGGAAAATCCTAACTAGCCTGGCTCCCTACATAAAGCTAAGCCTGAGTCTGAGTTGACAGCTAATTGTCACTGCTGATTGCTTTGCTGACAGTGCTTTGTGGTTATTTTGTTTTTTCTTGAGAGTTCCTTAATTAGAGGAAATGACAGAGAAATGTGCTGTCCGATCAGCCTCTTGTTGGATATTATTACATTTGTAGGAAAATCAGGTGATGTTGGGGTCCATTCCTGCCAAGCTGATGTGAGGTTCGCAGCCCGCGGCATAGTCTGCCCGGCAGAGTAGGGGTCCCCACCCAGCTCTGAGACAGGTTTTCCACTGGCTTGAGGGAAGAGCATTCTACACTGCCAGTGTGGGTTCGAAGTACCTAAGACTACATCGGGGACCTTGTTCAGGCAGCAATATCCCACTGAAAACAACTGATAGAATGTTGACTTTGTTCTCTCTGAAATGAGATATTTCAAGCCTCCTTTGGTATTTTCCTTTCTGGTTGACAGGGAGAGACCCTTCCATTTTTCCATGGGAGAAACCCTCTGGACCAGAGGATGGCTCCAAGTCAGTGAAGCTTTGGAGGTGGTTGCCCATACAGTGTAATAAGTGAGATCCACCACATTGCTTTAACTAACAGGAAGAATGACCTTAAATTAGAAAATATTTTGAGGTACAAAATAAGGTTTATTTTTGCAATTAATATTCATGAGGTACAAAGCTGATTGTCCCCCTTCCTGCCCATGATATGAGGGCCAGATTCATACTGGGGACATACACATTACCAGAAATTACTTTTATACCCTTTGTCCCCTCCCAATTATCCCCCAACCTCCCTCCTCCTCTCCCCTCCACACTAATTTGTAGCCCTAGAATGTTCCCTCCCTCTGTAAGACTACTGCACCACTGTGGTCTTTCTTTCCTGCCTTCCTTTTTCTCTTAGCTCCCACATATGAGTGAGCACATGTGGTATTTATCCTTCTGTGCTTTGCTTGTTTCACTCAACATAAGTTTCTCCAGCTTCATCCATGTTGTTGTAAATGGGAGCATTTCATTCTTTTTTATGGCAGAGTAGTACTCCATAGTGTATATATACCACAGTTTCCTCATCCAATCATCTATTGATGGACATTTATGTTGGTTCCATGTCTTGGCTATTGTAAACAGAGCTACGATAAACATGGGAGTGCAGGTATCTCTTCAACATGATGATTTCAATTCCTCTGGATATATATATATATACCCAGAAGAGGGATTGCTGGATCATATGGAAGATCTATCTGTAGTTGTTTGAGAAACCTACAAATTGTTTTCCATAGTGGTTATACTAATTTATAGTCCCACCAACAGTGCAGGAGTGTTCCCTTCTCTCCACACCCTCGCCAGCATTTGTTATTCAGCATCTTTTTGATCATAGCCAGTCTAACTGGAGTGAGGTGGTATCTCAGTGTGGTTTTAATTTGCATTTCCCTGATGACTAGTGACGTTGAGCATTTTTTCATGTACCTGTTGGCCATTTGTATGTCTTCCTTTGAAAAATGTCTATTCAGCTCCTTTACCCATTTTTTAATTGGGTCATTTATTTTTTTACTATATAATTGCTTGAGTTCTATGTATATTCTGGGTTTTAGTCCTCTGTCAGATGCATAGTTAGCAAAAATTTTCTCCCACTCTGTAGGTTGTCTTTTCACTCTGTTGATTGTTTCCTTTGCTGTGCAGAAACTTTTTAGTTTGATATGGTCCCATTTGTTTATTTTTTCTTTTGCTGCTTGTGCTTTTTGGGCTCATGTTCATAAAGCCTGTGCCCTGATCTAACTGCTGAAGTGTTTCACCTATATTTTCCTTTAGTAATTTTACAGTTTGGGTCTTATACCTAGGTCTTTAATCCATTTTGAGTTGATTTTAGTGTATGGTGAGAGATGCATATCTAGTTTCATTCTTCTGTATAGTTTGAAGAGTTTCAGAACTCCAAAACCCACAAAATAACTTTTACCAGCTGTTTTTTTAAAGTAGCAGTCCTTTTGGAGGCTACTTTTGTGAATGCTTTATTTTGGAATTGTACATATTTACTTTTTGTTTATTTGCACGTAAACTAGGTATGAAAGGTTAAAATTCAGAGATTACTTGTCAAATGAGTTTTTTGTTTGTTTGTTTTGTTTTGGCAGCTGACCAGTAAGGGGATCTAAACCCTTGACCTTGGTGTTGCATGGCTGTGCTCTAACCAACTGAGCCAACCAGCCAGCCCATGTCAAATGAGTACTGACTCTTCTGATTCCTTATTTCTGGCATTAATTCACTATATCAAAGATTTACTGATCCTGCTGGGATATCTGTGGGCTTAACAAAGCAGTGTGAGACCTCATTCCTGCCCTCAAGGAACTTACATTCTAGCTGGGAAGTAACACTCTCAAGTGGTCCCTCTCAGCTTCCTCAGTGGCATCTGTGATGTTGCATGATTTTTCTCTTGGAGTTCTCAGTGTTACAGCAGAGAACAAAGAATGCAGGATGGATCCAGCATTAGGAAGACAAGAGGACAAGGATATTGAGGACTCTATGGAGAGTCCATGAAGTCCTCATATTGGCCACAGAAAGAAGGGAAGCCAAGGTGTGTATGCATATGTGTCTGTGGTCGATGGAAGTGGTATTGGTGGAGGGAGTGGAGTTTGGCCATGAAGATGGAGAAAGTGGTTGATATGCACAGTGGGTAGGTGGAGGCCAAAGGAGGATTCCGCGAGGTCAGCAAAGAAATGGGAAGTTTGTAAGAGGCAAGAGAGATAGGACAATGACTGTCATCTATGTTTCACGTGGGTCCATCTTTGTCTCCTCAACTAAAGGGTATTACAGTGGCCAGGCATGACATTTTGTATGTCCTTCAGCTCCTGGTTCAGTGCGATGCTCATAGTGTGTGCTTCTAAATATTTCCTGAAGAAATTCAGCTCATGTGTGGAATTTGTGAAGATCACTTGGTTTCGGTGATCAAATTTCTTTCACATATGTAGAAATAATTGAGATACTCTTTGGCTCATGAATATGGTGACTTCCCAAGTGATTTTTGATGTAAACTTATGGTAGCATAAACATACCCGCATATACTGCACTGAAGAAGAGGGAGTCCCCATCATCTGATAATTATTCATTACTTTTAAGTGAAGGGGCATTATTGTCTCTAGGGAGACAGTCTAGGGAGACTTCAGAGAGTCCCGTATACTCTGCCTTACTGGTAATGCCATGAACACTCTTCTTTTCTGTAGGCCAACAGTTCTCCTTTCACTCTTCATGGTTTTTTCAAGTTAAGTCCATTTGAAGGCCCACATGGGCAACTTAAACTTTCTTCTGTTACTATTTATTACTTCCTTCTATTACTGTCTCTTGCTCAACATTCAACTTTTTCTCCTGTTTATATTTAACTGACGTAATCCTCATGAAAGAGGTTTCCACAATTGAAGTCACAGAAAACACTAGGGAATAAAATTTTACTTTAAAAAATTGGATGAAAAATGCTAAAATTTTGTGTTATCATTATTACTGTGTGTTCTTGGATATTTTATAATGAACTTGCTGATCCCTGGGCACCACACTCACTGTGAGTCCTTCAAAATAGTGCCTTATATTTATCCTGGTTACTCAAGGGTTACTCAGTGACCTCTCGATTGTCTGTGCGGCTAGAGTGGACGTGTCATATGTCCAGTTCAAACATACTAGCAGCATCTGTTATAAATGCATTTTTTTTCAGGTAGCATTTAAAAATTCCTTAAACTGTACCCTAGACATGACAGACTTGACCGTAATCATGTGGTTACCATGGCATCCAGAGAGAGCCCGTTGAAACTCATCGATTTCTCCAAACAGAAAGATGGTAAACTGCTACTATAGAACATTTTCTACCTGACTGGCTGAGAATAAAAACTGTATTTATCTGAAACAGCAAATCTGATTTTCAAAACTACTCTCAAGCATACTCTTTTATAAGATGTTTGCTGAAAACTGCTTACTGGTTTATACGCTCTGGCACTGACTTGGAGCAGCTTTTCTTTCATCTCTGATCTGGAAGCTTCTTTCTGAATAAAATTAAAATGCGAATGACCTTATCTAAGAAATCACTTTCAATTTCAGAGAAAAATTGAAGTAGCTGAGTCCTCCTGTTTATTCAGGGAGACAGAAGCAAAAATAGGTCTACCGTGAACAGAATGGAAGGCCTGCTTTCTTCAAGGTGACCCTCCCCTTCCGACGCAGTTCTTTGATGTTCATCTAATTCTCATTAATTGCTAACTCCAAAGCACAGAGCTTAGATCTTTGAAAGGATTGCTTTTTATAAAATCTTATTGTCTGAAATTTCTGCTAATGGAAAGACTACTGGACCAGCAGCTTTTTGCCTTAGAGTTAGTGGGCAGGAACTGTTTAAGTTATTCATTTCTATTGCTTGATATTTGTATAACACTTGGCACTTTTACATCAAAGCACTTTTACATCCATTGTTATTTGAGCTTATGGGGGTAACAGCCCCCTTGAGGCAGAGAGACAATTTTGTTTTGTGTTTATTTTAATTTTTTATTTTTCTGAATGAGGGGATTGAGGGTATAAGGGAGATAAAACTTTACCTCTTCCCCTTAAGGTGGTTTTTTTGCGGGGGCTGGGCCTGAGAATTAAATTGGCATAAGACAGATGAACAGGAGAAGAGCATACAGGATTAGTTAATACAAGTCATACATGGCATGGGATCCCTCATAAGGAAATAAATACCCCAAGTAGCAGTTAGAGTCAATCACTTGAATTGGACAAAAGTGGTAAATTGTGAAAATGTGACAAAACAAAGGGGTTTGGGCTGGGGTAGTTCATTGGGTAGAGAAATGACTAGGAAGATAAGGGTGCGTATAACAAAGTTAGTTTGTACAGATTTCCCTCAGCCTCAACTTCTTGTCCTTGATGATAAGAATGTTATTTTTTTTTCTGGCATAGGGAGAAAATCTTTCACATGGGAATTTCATCTCCTGCTTTTAAGAAACACAAGGAAGTTCAGAGTAATCTACTTGCACCTACTGGTTTTGGGTTTTTTTTTTGTTTGTTTTTGTTTAAATGCCTTCAATTCAAAATAATCAATATGCCAGAGCAGCATATTTTGGAGTGGAACATTCATAACTCCTTCAAGGGTTAAAAAAGTGGGCCTCTTTTAAAATCAGTTCTTACCAGGAGGCGGAGCCAGAGCTAGAAACTGTTCTTCCTATTTCTAATTCAGACTCCAGTTGCCCTTTAGTGATGGATAAATTGTGAGGCTGGGAAGAGAGAACCCACTTCCTGTTTGGGAATTGTCTTCTAATTTGTTGTCTCCTCAATTTGACTTTAAGGTTCTTGAAGGTGGAGGTTCTCCTATTCATTGATGATCCTCAGTGCCCAGAATAATGCCTGGCACATAGTAGGTATTCAGTTAACATTTTTGTTAAGAAATGAGTCCTAATAATGCCAACATTTTCACCTTGGTCTATCCCCCTCTTACATATGCCAGTGGCATAATGTTGAATGTAGGAAAGATATGTAAAGGAAACAGGCAAAAATATGGGCATAGAGAGGGAAGTGTAGGTTATCAATCTATCTAAAGTACTGGGTGAAGGACACTGAGCTGAGCTGTAGAAAACCGCAGAAGGAACTGAAAATACAGTTCCTGCCTCCAAGGAGCTCAAAGTCTATTCAGATAAACAGAAGACCCACCACGGAAAAATGAGGGAAATCACTGTCAGTCAGCCTGGTTGGCTCTGCCCTCTTGGAAATGCAAAGGTGGGGGGTGGGGATGGGAAGCAGAAGAACATGCACTGCTAAAAACCTTGGTGTCAGAGGGAGAAGGAAGTGTAAGGACTGTACTGTCATTTTCTTTGTTTGGTTCTATAATTTACCTGTACCTTTTCAAGTGTTTTTATGCAAGAAACTAAATTCAGTGACTGGTCCAGGGATGAATCGTTCTAATTAACTGGAATAGAAGGCGAACTTTGACAAAGCTTCAATTGGCTCTTTTCTTTAAATAGTCAGGTAATTATGCCATAATTTAGCATCAGTAAACAATTGTTCCCATCTTTATCTCAGCCAGAGCTAATATTTTCCAAGTCCTTTAGAGCTGTGCTTTGAGATTCAGTCCTTGAAAGACCTGCTGAAGTATCAACTGCTGAAATTCTCATTCAGGGGGTCTTGGGAAACTGCTTTTTTTTTTTTTCTTAATGAAGATTTTATTTTAGAATGACTTTATATTTACAGAAAAGTTGCAAAGATGATACAGAGAGTTCTTATGTGTCCTTCATCAAACTTCCCCTAATGTTAACTTCTTATGTAACCATAATAATTTGTTAAGATTAATGTTAACATTGGTGTAGTAATACCAACTAAGCTGCAAACTATTCAGATTTCTCCAGTCTTTCCACTAATGTCATTTTTCTGTTCAATCCAGGGTATCACATTATATTTAGTCATCATATCTCCTTAGTCTACTTGGATCTGTGATATTTCTTAGTCTTCCTTGAATCTGCATTTTTAATAACCCTGCCAGGGGGTTCCCAGACACTGGAATTCAACACTCACGGCTCTTCCAAAGCTAGAAACAGACCTTGACACACTCACAAGTGTTAAGACTCATGTGCTTGGGGACTTTCCCTTGCCTGTGTGCTCATCATCACAGGGCATGCTCATATCCACCAGGGACCCAGCAGGACACAGAAGACATGCTCTGGAGGACTGTGGAGATAATTTAACAAATTTAACAAAGCGCTATTTACAGAGGTGTAGACAGGATTAAAGGAAAAAAATAAGGGTTGTTCAGTCAGCCGGGAACTATCTACAGTGAAAAGCTTGTACTCTCTCTGGAAAATGCCAAGAGGTGTAGGGGCCACCCAGCCAGAACAGTAGTCAGAGATGTGTAGTTGGTGAACCAGCCACGGCCAGAACCTTGAGGCTCTGACGTGCGAGGACGTGGAGGAAGACAGGTCCTGGACTTCGTCTCCTCTTCCCTACATCTCCTGCTGGTGGTGCCCATTGGGGGAACTCAACACGAAGCCAGAGGGCAGGGAATGAACCATAAGTTCCTGGGCACAGATGACGGGGAGAAGGGTGGAGAATGGACCTAGAGAATGGCTCTAGAGAGGCGACGAAGTGAGAATAACCAGCACTGAGTTAAAGTAAAATGCGGGAGAG
Source organism: Galeopterus variegatus (assembly GCF_000696425.1). Lineage (NCBI taxonomy): Eukaryota > Metazoa > Chordata > Mammalia > Dermoptera > Cynocephalidae > Galeopterus > Galeopterus variegatus. The sequence continues at coordinate 231,608 of NW_007728182.1, read as the reverse complement.
ATAACTGTGCCTGGATTAAAACTCATGCTCTGTTTATTGATTCGTAGCTACTACGTTATTAGGAACTCATCACTTAATAAAAAAAGGGGATACAACAAAAACATTACGTTTAGCCTTGGAAACTGTACAGTTTATCAACTTATTGCAAATTCAAGAAATATCCTTTTGGTGGGTTAAAGATATAAGAAAAACCATAGCTAAGTAAAGAAATATTGAGACTGAAGAAGAAAAGAAGTGTTATCTGAGATACAGTCTTACAGTTCATAGTGGATTTTAAGAGTGACATACACTACTTTGTAAGATTTGGAAAACAAGTACTGTTTTTTCTATTTTGTTACTCAGTCCTTGTTTTTGAAAGAAGAGATGCTTACCTTTTCTGCAGTATAGCGAATTAGATTCTGGACACCAAAGAGAAAGATTCAGAAAATATCCTTTATTTTTTTGTAATTGCAAAGAAATAAGCACTTGAATGGAAAAGAGCACATCTTACTCAAGCATCCATGTTTTTAGAACTGAACTTTCCTGGGGTTTATCCAACAGTTTTTTTTTTGTTTTTTTTTTGATGGTGGGTATGAGTGGGTGAGATTTTTTCCGCATTTCAAATGAGAAGTTAGGAAGGAGAAATATTAGCTATATTTTGCATTTTTTGACGTTAAATACATTGTTTGCCAAAACAGAAGGCTTGGTGGATGTTTGTTTTGCTCATGCGTATTTTTCATAAACAGATTTTCTGTTGTGTTTGCTTGTTATCTTCAGCCAGAAAAGGAGCAAGTCTATATTTATTTTGGAAAGTGGTTGTGTTGGGGTCCTGGCAGGAAATGGAATTTACCTTAGAGGGTTTGAATGAAGAGAGTTTAATGAAGGGACTATTACAGACCCAAGGGCAGGGTTATAGGAACAAACAGGGGTGGCCTGGCACCCAGAAACTAGCAGCAGTGGGAAGCCATTGCCATCCCCGGGCCAAAGGAATAAGAAGAGCAAGTTGCAGCATCCAGTGAGGGTTGCCCTCATGGAGGAAGGGCCACGTGGCAGGAGCTGCGACTGTGATGGAGCATAACTGCTGCCAGACACTGCAGCCACACAGGGGGAGAGTAGGCACCCCATCTTTCTCCTCCACGCTCCCACCTTTGGCTGGTGCCTCCCATTAGTCAAGCACAGCAGAAGCTTGGGGGCAAGACGGTGTAGATGATACAGGAGCAGAGAGAGGTGGAGTGTGGTTGGGGCCACCATGGAGGGGGGATGGCGAATACCAGCAAAATGGTCCATTGCAATTAAGCCCCCCCAAATTATTACTCATATTAGGTTTGGAGGAAATGCAAAGTAGATACATTAAATTAATGAGCAAATCCATTTTTAAAAAAGCTAGTTTTATTGTTTTAAAATGACTCAATACTCTCCTAGCTTGTTTTGAAGTTTTCGTGCATGAAAACCCTGTTTTCTTGAGTTTGTTAACCTCACTGTGTGGTGAGAAAGGCGTTGACCTTTAATAATGTGGAGCCTGAATTTGACCTCCAGGGGCCCTGAGGGAGGGAACCCAGTGTAGCCTGTGCTACTGGTTGCCCCAGCTGGCATTTTCAGAGTTAAACATGGCCATCATAGCTTGTACGCTTTTATTGTCCTAATGGGTTGTTTCTGTTGGAGCTAAATGTAATTACTAAATAATCATTTCCAGTTGTTCATTGATTATTTGTGCATGAATTATTTAATTAAAGTAGACTCAGATGACCCAGTGGTAGAAAAACCCTTTTCTGAGAAAAACATTCACTCCAGCCCATACCTCTGTTATAGATTATTTGAAAACAAAACCAAAGCAACTAAACAATCTTAAATGCTTCTGGCAACTTTAACCAAAGCTGGTCCCAGGATCGTTTAAGAAGTTCTGCTGTGAAGCTCGGAGTAATGGAGCTGAAAATAGACCAGATGCAGCAGCTTCAGTGGAGGGACCTGAAGATATTTTCTTTGGCCGGGGCTTTTTAGTCAGTGACAAATGGGTGGTGCCCAGAAGATTGCATTCATGGGAAAAGAAATTCGTGCTTGATTTTCCTATTCTTGGTGGGACTACCTCTGTGAAATACTTTATATCAAACCTTTGAACGTGATGCAGTGAAAACTCATCAGCCGTCTTTTTGCTGTAATGTTTTTGTCCTATTTAACCTGACTTTTTCCCTTACATTTGTGATGTATTCTCGGGCAAAACTTCCGGCATCTAAAGGCTCCAGAAAAAATTAAATAAGATCATGATCTTTAAAAATCTTATGTATGTACATATGTATTTGTGTTGCTTGTTGGTTAGTTTATACTGTTACTAGGCTCGACTGTGTTTCCTTTGTTTTCTAGCCTGGAAAAATGTCTGGCTTGGCTTTGCCATTAGCTGTATTGGCTGCTCTCTTTGTATCATGAAAATGTTAAGTTAAAAGGTCAAAAAATGGTCATAAACTGTTCACTCTAGTGGTCAATTGGCTTAAAGTTCAAGGGTTTTTGACTCTCAGAGCTTAAATGAGTTTAATTAAAATTTTGAGCAAGTCTAAAAGCAAAAATCTTCATGGCTTATAAAAGGAATGTCATGGCTTTGAGTAGCTAGAATCAATAAGCTACGCGTACTTACTCTGAGCAGATACCAAGACCTTTGTTGTTCTTTTTGATCTGACCTGTGCCAGGTGTTAGAGCAGGACGGTGGTGGTTAGTGCAACACCATGCTAGCTTGCTTTAACCTAAGTGAAGAGCCTGAACCCCATGATAACGGGCTTTAGCACTGATATAGAGATAATCTATGTCTTCTGCAACTATTCTCGTCTGTGTCAGTATCACTTTCCAAATCGCTGTGGTAGTAAACACTGAGGCATCTTTAGCTCTGCTGCTTTCCACGTTCCCTCAAGGTTGGTTAGTCATCCTGGTGGTCTCCTCTAGCTCTTCCTTTTCCTCTGTTACGTTCATAGGCTGGGGCCTTCTTTCTGGACTGAGTTATCAAGATAACCTCCAGCAAGCCTGCCTGCTCGTAGTGTCTCTTTGCTCTTGCCACAATAGGCTTCCTAGACCATCACCTGTATCAGGATCTGCCTCTGCTTAAAAACTCTCAGCAGTTATTACCTGCAGAGTAAAATCCCTGCCAATCACCAATGAAGAAATTTTTGTGAGCAAAAATTGCTTGATATGGCATTGTTGAAACTCTTTATTTAGAATTCTCTTCAGAATTCATAAGTTATGGAAGCAAGAGTCTCAATCTTCCATTCTTTTGTTCAAGACACAATTTATCAGAAGCCTGGTTAGTGCTGGACACTGTGCCAAGTCCTTGGTGTACGGGAATGTGTCAAAGTCCAACAAACAAAGATTACCAGGAACACACCATAGTCAAAGAAACAGATTTGTTAGCTTGCTGCAGCAAGGAAGAGCACACACTATGGAGAGTTGGGTATTTTGACAGGAAGAATATCTGTAGAATTCTCAGGACTGGAGTTAGTCTCATAAGATGCTCTTGGCAGAGACTGGCTAGAATTTGAAACCTAGGACACATGACTTTGTGTGGAATTATCATTAGATCAGTTTGTCTGTGGTCTTATTTAGAAAACACGTATCTAAATGAGCTGGTGTTAAGAGGCTGAATTTAGTTTGTCTCGCATGTCATGGTTTGGTACAGTTTTTTCATGTTGTAAATCATAGTACAGTTTTGCAAGTTATGGTCTCTGTTTTAATTTTCAGATCCCCACTCACATTCTAGTTGCCAGATGACTGATTTTCCTTTTATCAGAAGAATAATGACACAGTTCTTGTCCTTAAGGAGTTCCCAGTCTAAGCTATTACAATATAATTTTATATGTGCCATAATAGAGGTATAAATAAGATGTTACAGAGTTCAGAAGAAGCAACTAGCTTTTTTAAAACTACCATTTTGTTGAAATACTACCACATACAAGGATCTACATACATTGTATGTACTAGGCAAGTTACAGACATCATTTTATTTAATCTCTAATTATTCTATGAAGTAGATGCTATTTTTCTTATCCTCATTTTACAGTCAAGAAACTGAGATGCAAAGAGGTTAGATGACCCACTCAAGATCACCCGGCTGAGAGATGATAGACCGACGACTTTATTAAACAGACATTTGCTGGGTAGTGTTCTAGGTGCTTTATATAATCTCCAAAATAGACCTTTGAAGGAGCTGCTACTCTTTATCCTACTTCACTTTAAAGAAAATGAGACTTGAGGACGTGAAGTGACTTGCCTAAGATCACAAAGCTGGTGACCATGTTGTAAGGCAGGATCCAGACCCAGGCTGTGTGGCTCCCTGGGCCATGCACACAACCACCTCACTTTGCTGCTTCGTTTAGCCTGTGTCATTGGCCTCTCACGTCTGTGTTCTTAACCGCTGTGCTATTATGGCTCATTGACAGAGGAGAAGCTTCACAGAAAGGTTGACATGTGGGCTGGGGCTTGGCAGGTACATAGGATATTTGTGGCTGGATCCGGGATAGAAGGCTGTGTGACATTCCATTCAGGAGCAGTGGCCCTTGAGGAGCCATGGGAACAGGAAAAGCTCAGCCAGGTCAGGGAGCGCTGAGGTTTGAGGCTCTGAGTGTGTAGGGTGGGGGAATGGTGGGTGGCAGACAGTGGAGCTGGACTCAGGTGTTTGGACCAGATTGGGACTTCGCAGTCACCCCTCATGTTACCCAAAAAGATGCTTCTCTTTTCTATACCACACTTGGCTCTGAATGATCATTCTGGTCACTATGCATCTCCAGAGGACAGATATCACCAAAGATATTCATGCTGAAGGCAATTCCAGAGAAGAAGTTCTAAAAATCTGTTAAGCAAAAGAAGTTTTAGGAGAAAAATGCTGTCTAGAGATATTCTTAAGGTAATTGCTTTGAAGAACATAACATTCACTTAAGTTAAAGAAAAACTATGTCACCACTTTCAATCAATCCAGAGTCTGGAAGAGCAGCTTTTATTTATGGAGTGCTGGGAGTTGACATGTATTTAATCTTCACATCAATCATATAACATAGGTACTCTTCATGCCCCGATTGTATAGGTGAGGAAACTGAGGCCAAGAGGACTCAAGGGACTTTAGCAAGTCACACAGTGGTAGGTGGTACAGCCAAGAGCTAGTTCTGCCATCTTGCCTTAAGAAGTCTTTGTCCTTTTAGCTTGTAAAAGTGCAGAATGTCCCAAACTTAACAGGTAATCATGTGCCGTGGACAGTCAGTAGAAGGGAGAGGCAGGGGCATTGGTGGGACCAAGAGGAGACTCGTCAGAGCCTCGTTCACCCCTCATCCACCCCTCCCTCACCCTGTGCCAGACCTGCCCCTCTTTGCATGCTTTCCATCATGAGGGCTTACTGGTTTAAAATAGTGTCCTCACTCAGTGTTACTTTTTAGGCAGCAAGAGATAGTCCAGAAAGCTAAGGACTGAAATTCCTGGTCCCCCTCAGGCAATGGAATTCCTCTCAGGTTTGCTGGAATATTGGTCCATCAGTCAATTAGCAGATGTATTTATGTTACCAACCTAGTGATTTGCTTCTTTCACTAATGACGGGTGCTCTCATTAGGAGCTGTGGGCACAGAAAGGTCTTTCTTGACTCTGAGTAAGTGATGATCTATGTTAGTTTTGGGTGTGGAATTCCAAATTTTGGCAGCATCAGGGAAAAGGCAGCTGGTAATGAGCCTTGAACTGCACATTCTGGAAATGAAGGGAATGCGTTGTTATCATTTCTTTTTCTGTAGAGTGATCTTGTGGATTCCTTGATTAACTTAATCTAAGAATGGCTTGTCCCTTTGGCCCTGTGTTTGTCCCTGCCATCGGTGGTAGGTAGTGTGGCCAGTGAGAGTCTGAGCTGGAGGCTTAGACCACTAGTGTCTGAATCTGGATTCCTTGGCTTATCCTAAGCAAGTGATTTAAACTTTCCTTGCCTTAGTTTCCAAAATGGGAATAATGAGAGTACCTACCTCATAGGGTTGTTCTGAAGATTAATCAAGGAAATGCATGGGAATCATTTGTCACATTACTCAGGATGGAGTAAGAACTTAGTCAATAATAAGAATGGTACTATTGAGTGATATCCTATCTACCTACCAAGCCCCAGCCCACATGTCAACCTTTCTGTGAAGCTTCTACTCTGTCAATGAGCCATAATGGCACAGTGGTTGAGAGCACAGACGTGAGAGGCCAATGACATGGCCTGCTGTGTGCCAGGCCTGGGCATGGGCCATGCGCTGCACAGCTCCCAGGGCTGCCCTCTACGTTGGAACATCACCCCTGGAGTGTGCAAGACAATGACGCTGTCCTAGGAATCGCTCTGAGTGCCTTATGTGTGTTAACTCTTTAATCCTCACAGAAACCCATTATTATTCCCATTTATAATTTATCCACAGAGATGTTAATGACCTTGCTCAAGTTTAGCCAGCTGGTAAGTGGCAAAGCTGGGATGTTTGCCATGCATATGATTATAGTGCGGGCCAACATGGTTGACCTCTTTTCTGTCAGTCACAAAACAAAGGGAAGATCTTAATAGTTTTTTTATTTTATTTTATTTATTAGCCCACAATACATTGGCTATCCTTATATATTTTAATATTTCTTAGAAGCAGTTTTTATTTTCAGCCTTTATAAATAATACATATAATTTTAGCTTAATAATAGAAATCCATAAATTCACCTGACCTTGGGAAAAGGTCACACCTTTTCCTGTAGTTGAATTCTGAATTATCAGAATTCAACTACATGTGATTAGGGCAGAGGGAGGGAAGGAGGCAGTGGGTGGGGAGAGACTGAGAACAAGGCCACTGGACATTTGAATAGCACCAGCACTTCTATCTGCCCGTCCATCTGGCTCTGGTGAGGGACAGATCACCAGTCCATGCTCTTTGCTCAGATGGCTACAGTTCTCACGTGACTTTCAATGTCAGGATGTTGCCATGTGGCATTTTAATAATGTGCTATTCATAAAGCATGGCCTGTATTTGAAGCCAGCTACTCCAGCTGGTGCTCAACCAAAGAAACAGAGATTGGCTCCAGGGCTAGAACAACGAACTAGCTGTGCTGGAGTTGCTGACAAGTGGCGTGGCAAGTCCTTAGTGAGGCACCTTCCTGAGAGATTTTCAAGATGAATATCCTCTTTTACTCTGGATGGAGGTCAGTGACCTTCTGAAATGGTGCCGGGCCTTCATGGTTCCTTCCATGGCTGCAACGACCTGTGAAAAGCACCTACAGATCTGCTCCATTCTCCTGTGTTTTCTCCCACTCTCCCTGCGTGCCCTTCATTTCCCATCCAGCCCCTTTGCATTGTGATGGTTTGCTGAACTCTACTGCCTTGTCTCTTCAGGGCCTTGGCTGGCCTCTCTCTGTTGGCATCAGAAACCTCTGTCTCTCCTGGCCCTCCTTGAACTTTCGTGGCTCCCACCTGCCTGGGAGGAGAACTCAGGCACTCGAGTTAGTACTATTTATAGACAACTTTTGCAAACTTCTGCGTTTTTCCAAAGTGAGTTTTTTCTCCTGAAATTTTATTTACGAGGCCAAAATAAGATTTCAAGGCTAAAATGTTTGTATGAGTGGGATCACAATGGAGAAAATCAATGCTGACATTTTTTCTTCTCATGTCCCCATCCTGTGTGAAGCTTTGAGGGTAGCAGTCTCATGGGAGCAACTAGTGTTGGTGGCATTTCCATGAGAGGTGAAGAGCACATGATGGTTTATAGTGGCTGCAACAAGCCTGTGTCAATGTGTATCTTCTCCAGCCTGCCACACTGAGGTTACTTGGGGCATCACCAGAATTGGAGGAGATGAATCTTTTATACAAAAATAGAGCGCTGTGAAAAGATGATTCACCATGCCCTCTACCACCCTAACAAAGTGTATCTTCCTTTCTGCTGAAAACCCAAATCAACTGATTTCTACTACTGCCATTCATAAACCTAAATTAAAGCCAAGCAAGATGGAGAGAGAGAATATTTTCATCTAGGAGAGAGGAAATCAAAATGGTAAGATTGGCAATTAAGAAGATTCCTGACCCACAGTGTGCAGTCAGAGGATGTGAGTTCATCTACTATTTGTGAGGGCATTTGTCCCCCAGATTACTTTTATGGTGTCTGATACTGAAATGGTGGTAGGGGTGGGGGGCTGTGTTTAGGATAATGTTACTTGCCCTTCATGCCATGGGAGTCTGAGAGAATGTGGCTTAGAAACAAGAATACAGAATCTGAGTTTGGCCTATTTCTTTACCTTTTCCACCTGATTGCTTTGAATTCATCAGGTTTGAGCTTAAGTAGAATGCTGTTTCCCTCCCTGGTTTCCTCAAACCTGGGTTAGTTGTGCCTTCTAGGTCTGCCCGTACTTTCTCTCTCAGGGCACTGGTCACGTTTTATGTGAATTACCTGTTCTGGGCACTTTTTGTAAGTTGGGGCTGTGACTTAATTGGTACCGAAAACTGTGCGGCACATGGCTGATGCTCCCTAGTGGGATGAATGAATGAATAGTGTTAAGATGTTGTGTTTCCTTTTCTGCAAGTTTTTAAAATAGAAAATCAGGACTAATTCTACAGGTTGTGTGGCAGGGATCATGCAAGGCTCTCAACAAAAGCATTGTTATTGGTATTCCATTTACTGCTGCAAGCATGCTGAGCCTGTTATTTAAAGAAATGTGTTATGAGAAGCTTTGTTAACCCTCTGAATCCAATTGACAGAGAATGTGAAATTTTAAAAGCATCAAAACCAGAAAAATGAGTGCAAATGGTTTTTCTTGTTATTACTGTAGTAGGAACAAGGAGAATGAGAGGGGCTAGGACTGGATCTTTTAAGACTGGAGTGGGCAGTTGCAGACCATATAAATTGTTGAATAAAGGCTAGTCTCATAAAATCATTTAGTCTGAGGAAAATAAAGGAGTTCTGAAAGTAAATTAACCAGAAAAGCATCAGCAAACAGGGCTATAGCCCATAACTCTAAAGGCTATAGCCCTTTTCTGTGTCCTTTAAACTGAATGTAGATGGCTCCAGAATTCGTGTCAGTATTCTGGCTTTTTATAGCTTAATATTATATCATAAAAATTTTTCCAAGTTGTGACATTATCATTTTAAACAAAGTCATATCATTCTGTTAAATCAACATGCTCTAATTTGGTTGGTTGGTTTGTTGCATGCTTCCATTTTTAAAACTTTTAAAATTTTTTACTATTACAAGAAATGCTGCCATGAGCATCTTTTTGTGCACAGTTTCTTTTTTTCCTTAAGGATAAATTATTTTTGCATTAACAAGGGGAAACATTTTTATGGCTCTGGATACCTATTGCCAGAATGTTTTTCAAAGCGCAGCAGAGAATACATCCGGGGAATATTTTAGCTCCTTTTGAAAGCTGTATGCTGGGTGCAGTGACACTTACCGCTTTGTAATCATCTGTTCTTGTTAGCACTCCAAAACCATGTTCTCCGAATTGCTGTGTCTCTGTAACTTGCATGCAGCCCACATAAAAGCTGGGTTCCCATGAGGCTCAGTCCCATTACAGCATCACATTGAAGAAAACATCCAACGATCAAAATCAATTAGGGAAATTAATTTCAGTCTTTATTGTGTCTCTCAAAGAACATTAAATGGAAGTTCTTCAAACTACCTTTCCCCTCCTTTTCAGTCCTATCACACTCTGCAGTTGCTTGATGCCTCTTCTACTCTCTTCACATTGTCTCGCTTCTAACTGGCTTCTCTGTAGCCTTTCTGGTGACACATGCTGTCTAGCTCCTATTTCAGCCATCTTCCCCAAACCCAACATACCACATGACTTTTCTGGCTGCATAGAGCCTTCTCTGGGAAATAGAGTCTAAATTTCCTCTCGAGGATTTTCTCACACCCAGACTCAGACTTTAGACAACAGGAGAAACACCCCGAAGCTGACCTGACAGGCAAGAAGCAGGAGAGGGTGGGGAAGACCATGCACAGTCACGTATTAATAATTTTGTCCCAGTGACAGATAATAACAGCAGCAATAACAACAGCAGCACTTACAGGTTTACTACTGGCCATGCCCTGTTCTAAGCACCTTACACGTATTTCCTCTGAATCTTCATAACTACCATATGAATTAACGAGTATTATCAACTTGATGTTTTAGATGAAGAAACTGAACTGGAAAGTGTTTTAAGTAACTTTTTTGAAGTCACAGTAAGTGACAGAGCTGGGATTTGAACTAGGTTGTCTGGGTCTAGAATCTGGGTCCTCAACTACTGACCTATATATACTGTTTTAATTTTTATGTATACATACACATGCATACATATATACATGCATAAATACAAACATATGTTACATCTGTTATATATTATGTATGTAAAGGGTTTCAAATTTCCCTTATTTTATCAAAACGTAGAGCAAGAACTTGGAAATCAATGGGGAGTGGTCATTTCTTATGAGTTACTTCTTTTAATTAAAAATCACGTTTTAAAGGAACATTGTGATACTGTCTGTCAGACTACCTGTTAGATCTTATTGATCTAGGCCATGGAGTTGCTTTTATTAATTCTTGTTATGAGAAAGGCCTATTTTGACAAGGTCAGAGGAAAGATGTAATCCATCACAGAATCTGGAATATACATCTAGCAAAAAAAGATTTGCTAGTGTACTGACAGGGAGCAACTGCTGAGCCTATTAAAGGAAAGGGTTGATAATTTAAGTTGCCTTTTATCAATTTCTCAAGTAAATGCACACATCCTGCCTATGTTCTGGGTTTGTTTTTAATGCATAAGCTTTCATCTTTCATCTTTTTCTTTTGGATATGCCAATTACATGGTCTGATTTATTGTTTTCAGCCAGAGACAGTGTAGGATGCATTCTGAGATAAGAATCCCATTCTCCTTTGGAAAAATTGCTTGCATTTTAGATACATGAACACATCTTCAGAGAAAAAAATGAATTTTTTTTGGTTTTGCTTAAGAAGAAAATATGTAGCAATTTAGTTCACTCTTTGCAGTAAAAATTGACTTAAAAAATGTCATTCAACTGTTCATTTTGAAACGCTGTCTGTGGTCTGCTCTACAAAAAGGAGAGCCTGTGAGAAAAGGCAACAGTCCTCCAGATTTTTGTAGTGGAAAGAATGCTGGAATAAGGGTCAGGAGACCTGAGGTTGAGGCATTTCTGCTGATAGCCAGCAGCTTTAGGGCTTTCTACTTATTCTCTCTGAGTTTTATTGTCTTTATCTATAAAATGAAGATTTACACTAAATAATTTCTCCCCCTTTCTTCGTACATAATAAGCACAAGATAAATCTCTGTGTCAGATAGTGCTTAAGCACTCTCCATTCTATGATGGTATGACTTGAATGGTCCCTGAGCATATCTAACATGGCACAGGCAACCCCCTCCCCACCTGGGGTGTCCCTCACATGCCTCAAATACTTACTTTCCAAACCCAGTGGGCTGGCTCAGGCTCAAAATTGTCCAATTAGAGATTCTTTCCTTAAGATTAGGTACTGGTTAAATAAAAACATTCCTGGAAGGATCTTTGTTAGCCATTTGCTGAAATTATTTAGTTCATTTAACAAATCCAAGGGCCGGCCCGGTGGCACACTGCTACGGTGCGCCACTTGGGAGTGTGGCGGCGCTCCCTCCGAGGTTTCGGATCCCACATACAGACCAGTTCCCGCTCACTGGCTGAGCGAGGTGTGGGAGCAACACCGAGGGTTGCGATCCCGTTGCCGGTCCCGGTCTGGTACGGGGGCAAAACTGAGGGTTGCAATCCGTTGCCGGACACGAAAAAAGACAAAAAAACAAACAAACAAACAACAACAAAAAAAACAAATCCAAGAAGCAGTATTTCGACATAGAAGGTATTCAAGATACTGCGTTGGACTCTGGGTGTGTCTGAAATGGTGGGGAGGGATATAAAGATGAATTGGATATGTCCCTGCCCTCACCTTGTAGGACTTATAACAGGTGGTGGAGAATGGGCAGATCTGCATAAATATCAGACGAGAGCTGTGGATTCTGAGTGCTGTAAGAATTTAAATAGGGAGAGGGATGGCTGTCAGCTGCAGTTGGCAGAGATTTTTTTTTTTTAAATTGAGATCAGGCTTGAATGTGACTTTGCAAGATGGTTGACTGAAAAAAAAGACATAGGTTAGGGGCTATGGCGTGGCATGAATCAAAGCTTAGAGGTGGGAATAGCCAAGGCAAGTTGGGAAGTACAGTTCAATATTTAAGGTGAAGCTATGGTACCATAAAAGTTAGACAAAGAGATTAAGATTTAATGCAGTAAACTAAAGGGAGTAACCACTCATTCTTGAACAAGCGAGTGACATGCGGATGGGTGAATTTTAGGAACTTAAAGTGGCAGGGGGCATGCAGGATGGTTTCGAAGGGAGATGGCCCTGAGTCTTCAGAGCTTCAACCCTCACCCCAGAATTGTTATTAAATGGATGTTTTTAGGATTTGATCTAATGGTCTTTCTAGGAATAAATGAGTATAAACAATTTTGTCAGCAAAAATAAGTAGCTTGGGAAGAAAAAGGAAATAATTGAAGGATCCTAGAGTGAAGGGACAGGGCTTGGGATGCTCACTCATGCCTGGTTCTCTGGTCCCTGTGACATTAATATTTATCCCCTTTCCTCTTTCAAGTTTTCTAGCCCTTAAAATTGAGTAAAATGTCAAACTATAAAAAGTCACAGGTACTTTCTTTGGTTATATTTAGGTTTTAAAAAGTATGAAAGCTACAGAGTCTACCTCTTCTCTCATTTCTCCCTTCTCTCACTGGATGAGGACATATTTAACAGATTCCCTATTGGTATTACCAGTAAAAGTTCTGGCTATCTGTTGCTGTGTAACAACTCATCCCCAAACTAGGGGCTGACCCATAATCATTTGTATACCTCACAAATCTCTAATCTAAGCTGGTCTAGGTGGGAATGGTCTTCTCTGCTCCATATGGCATCAGCTGGTGCAGTGCAACTGGGGTCTGGAGGGTCCACTTCCAGGATGGCTCCCTCACATGGCTGGAGGCTGGGAGCTCCGAGGCCATGTTTAGAAGGCCAGAGGGTATATTCCCAGCAGTGGAATAGCTGAGTCTGTGGTAGCTCTATATGTAATTGTTTGAGGAATGGAAATCATCATGTTGAAGGGATACCTGTACCCCAATATTTACTGCAGCACATTTAGAATAGCCAAGAGTTGGAACCAGTCCAAATGTCCATCATCAGATGATGTGGTATATCTACACAATGGAATTCTAGTCTGCTATAGAAAAGAATGAAATACTACCATTTGCAGCAACATGGATGGACTTAGAAAAAATTATCTTAAGTGAAATAAGTCAGGCGCAGAAAGAGAAATACCACATGTTCTCACTTATGTGTGGGAGCCAAAAATAAATAAATAAATACACAAACAAATGGGGTGGGAAGAAGACACAACAATCACAACAATTCCTTGAACTTGTTGAGACAAGTGAACAGATATGATGTTGATGGGTGGGAGGGGGGGAAAGGGAGAGTGGAGGGAGGAATTGGTAAAAAGACATGAAAATCCACTACATTGTACATTGGTAAAATAAAATAATAAAAATTTTTTTTAAAAAAGAAGGCCAGAGTTGGGGAGCCCTGGTTCCTCCCCACATGGTCCTCTTCACAGCTTCTGGACTTCCTTGCAGCATGGTGGCTGAGTTCCAAAAGTGAACATAGAAAGAGATAGAGAGAGAGAGAGGAAGCGAGTACCAAGCAGAAGCTGTATCACCCTTTTGACCTAAATTTGCTAGTTACTGGCACAGCTTCCACCACATTTGATTTGTTAGCCTTAAGTCACTAGAGCCATTTCATAATCAAAAGGAGGGGAATTCAACTCCACTTCTAAATAGAAGGAAAGACATGTTTGCCAACATGTTTAAAAACCACCACAATATCCAAGGAATTCATTTTTCCCCCTTCTCTTTAATTGTAGCTTTAATGGAAACATGATTTTAGAGAATGTCCTTCATCTTTGAAGCTGGTTTTAAATGACAGGTCTCAGCAAGGGACAGAACACTGCGTTAAGGGAAACAGAGGACTGATCTTGTTTAGAGATGTTTTATGCTATAAATAAATAAATAAATAAGATAGTCTCTGGGTAGGCCCTTCAGCTACATAGTTCTCTAAAATCCATGTCCCTAACTCTGGTGCCTGGTGCCTCTGTCACAGGTTACTGAGAGGGCTGGTGTCTATGAGAGGAGTTCTAGCCCCCAAAGTGTATGAGATGCAGAGATGGGAAGCTGTCACAGAGATGTGATCTGAGATGATGGCAGGAACTCCCTGGGTAGAGCCGTCTTAGAGAGTCAGAGAGTCAGTTATCACATACCATTCCCCGTGATTTGAAAGTCAAGTGCTGGTTTTTTCAGCACTTTCTTAACCTTGCTCTTAAGGAAGCTTAATCAGGAGAATGTTCCTGTACTCTGTTTTCTTCAAATGGGTTCTACATGGCTAAAGTTGCACTTGATAGCTTCTGGCTTGCCTTTAATTTCAAAGACAGGGGAGAGAGGATGTTGTCTGGAGAGTCCTTTAAGCCCTTTCCACTGGTGGAAAGAACACGCTTCAGTGCTTCTTAATCTCCCAGGTTTCTGAGAGTTGTTTCTGAGTCATTTAGAAAGAGCTGAACAATGTCCGTATTAAATTCCAATCCCCTTTCACTTAAGAGCTTCAACATTTATTGTCAGCTGTCCTGTAGAGCAGGTTTTTACTCTTATTCTTAAGGGCTTAGACCACTTCTTCTATAAATAGCACTATCTGATGTCATAGTAATATATATTGTTATAATAACACTTATTAGACTATTTATGTCATGAAACCATATGCTGGAAGAAGTCTACATCTATGCCATTAGTCTTGGAAACAGAAGCTTGTCCTATTAAATGCAATGCCTGGTATTTGTGGTACATGGTATTTTAATTAAGTGGAGTTTTTTTGTTTGTTTGTTTGTTTGTTTGTTTTTTGCATTTAAATCTTTCAAAAGGTCAAAGAATTAGAAACAGAGAACTGTCCAAGGAATAAGGAATGAGCTGTTTTTATAAACAATGTATAACAGTTGGTTTCTTTTCTTTTACCCTGTTTTCCGGGTGCTCATGTTTTGTAAAAACCTCAGGTGGAGGAATTTCTAAAGAATGCTAGACTGAAAATAATGTCAAAGGGTCCAGGCAAGAAGCTGCACTCTCAAACAGGATAATTCAGGAGAGTTTAAGGAAAGACCTATTTACGAAAGTGTAGGCATGATTAAGGGAAACCAATAAAAGATGATGGAAGCAGCCTGGGTGTACAGCCGCTATAACCCCAAAGCCTCTTCAGGCCAAATTTGGATGTGGGAGGGCCACTGGACAGGGGCTGTGTTTTTAGCAGAGGAACACATCCACCTAGTAGGAAGATGGCCAGACAGATAAATAAACTTTTCAGGGTCTCTTCTTTCTGATCACCTGCGGAGGCCTTTATTAGCAAACCCCAACCAAAACCCAGAGAGGGGGCAAGAGAGCCCATTGCTCCATTCCATAAAATTAAGCCTTCTGTGGCACAGAGCAGGGAGCAGAAGGGTAGGGTGGATCTGCAGAAGCTGATGGAAAATTTCCAACAGATGAACACAACATTACAGTTTTGGTTTATTTGTTTTTTCACAATGATAAGCTAGTCAGGTGGGCCTAGTTGCACAGAGAATTTAACATAAATTTTCCTCTATAGGATATAAGATGAAAATTCAGATTGCGTAAAATTCCTCCCCAAAGGAATTAGCTTTGGGACAAAGAGAATTTGAGACTTCCTATCTCTGGCTTTCTTCAGGCGGTGGCACGGGGTGGAGTTTGGGGATTAGAGAGCAGAGGCAGGTTAAGGTATTGGAACTAACTTTTCCTAAAGAAAAGGAGATCCTTGTTCTGAACCAGGAAATAAACCCTTGTCAGAACCCCTGAGATGGGTGGGGATGCGGAAGAAGAGAAAGTATGTCCGTCAATTAGATTGCAACACCCCTCACTACCTGGTGACAAATTGACAGGACACCAGAGGTGGGTGAACCTCTGTGATAAGTGTGTTCAAAGGGGGGAACAAGTTATGAGAAACATTCAGCCTGTTTCAGTTTTTCTGGTAGAATCTGGCCATCTGGGGGTCTAGGACTGTTGACATTATGGTTTATTTCTTCTTTAAAAATGGAATTTGCTTATACTCTGCATACCCAGTGGGTTCATGCAGGCTGCCTTTTGATGTTGAAGTAAACCAAGGTGGAAGGGAAGACTGTGCATCTATTGAGCCCTTTACAGTTTCCAATATGTCTTAGCTGATGTGAGGTCATGCAACACACATTATATGACAATGGTATATGGACTTTTTTATGTACAAGAAGTCACAGGAATTTTCAAGGCTATAAATTTTTATAAGAAGCCTGTTATCTTGAACAGTGGCATTCAACTTGTAAAGTGCATCTGTGGTGTTTCCCATTCAGTCCGCCCCAATCCTGAAATACCAAGAGGACTTGGTATACGGCAAGCTCATGGTGCCTGTTCCAAAGCAGTGTCTAAAGACCTAAAGGTAGTTTTAATTTATTTGGCTTTGGAATGAAGGTGGTTCCTTCTCCAAAAAATAAAGATGTGAACCACTCTCCGATACTGGGAATTTGTATATACCACAAGCTGTGTTTAGAAAAAGAAATGTTTACATAAATAGGTTACAGTCCCTGAAGGAGCCACGTCCAGCAGGTGTAGCCACAAAAAGACCCACAGGGGCTGAAACATTCTTTATGGTCATTCAATTTGAAAGTTACATTAATTTGTCATTGGTGTTGAATTTAAATTTAAATATTCACAAAGGCAACCTCTGGGCAGGAGAATAAATCAGTAGTGTTAACTGCACTTGTTTAATTCAACCATGAAAAAAACTAATCCTTTTATAAGCGGCTGGTTTTCCGGATGACAATCTGCTGCTGAACATTTATTTTGTGATGGAAAGAAAAGGTTATAAAATGTTTTTAATTAAAAATTTAGTCTTTTTTTTCCTTCTCTAAAAATATGCTATGGAAGAATACTATTTTAATTGGAAGAAGTATTTAGCTCAATAAAACTAAAATATGTGTGAGTATGATCAGGAAATGAAATAACCAGGATCAGACATCTGAAGGAGTCCACAACATTTCTTGTCTATATTCATACAAGAAATTTATGCCGAAATCTGCATGTTTTCAGAGTAGACACTAAAGAGTCCTGGTAATAAACCAGCAGGTTGGGAATTTTCTATGTGCAAAGCTAGTTTGAGAAATATAAGATGAGGTTACTGCTTTCAAGGGGCTAGAGTCTGACTGCAGAGATAAAATCCATGAAAAGTGATTGATAGACAAGAATTAAGTAACTACTATACTGAAATAATGCTGTAGAGCTGTACATACTTATCTTTCTGATAAATGGTACAGGTAATAAGTGCTTTATTCAGAAGAGAGAGAGATGGTTATGGAAAGGTCTGCAGTGACTTAGAGATAAAACTTGAGTTGGGTATTTAAAGACGGGCAGGACTTGGATAGACTTAGAAGGGCCTTGTGCATTATGGGAGGAAAGCACAAAATAATAGGACTTAAAATGGACTGGGCTCTTCATGACCACGCAGTCTGGACTGTACGTGAACACCACCAGTGACTCACTGCCTCCACGAGCAACTTGCTCTATTTTTGCATAACATTAGTCATAAGAAAGTTCTTTTGTTTGGTCTTCAGGTGAAATCTACCCCTGCCCCATGAACTTCCACTTGAGTTCTTTCTTTGCAGAGAAAGTTGAATCCCTCTTCCATATGTGAGCCCTTGAAGTATCTGAAGAGGACTACTGTGTGTCCCCTAAGTCTTTTTTTTTTCCTCCTAGTACTTTTAGCTGTTCCTCATTTTTCATCATTTCCAGATACTCTGCCATTTTGGCCCCTTCTCTCTGTGCATCTCAAGACCCCTCCTTCACCAATGCATCTTTCTGCTACAACGCACGGATCTGATCACACCCCTATTAAAAACCTCCAGCAGCTCTCTCATGCCACAGGATAAATGCAGCCTCCTGGTTTACCTGGCAGCTGTGACATAGTCCCCCAGTAGGAACCAAAATGTTTGTGCCTTGCCCCGTCCTCAGTAAAGTGCCACCAGAAGACACAGCATAAATGTGCTGTAGCCTCTAATATGCCCCCCACCTCCACTTTTCTCTGAGTGGTTTTGGCTGAACTGGGCCAAGGATCTTGGTGGGGAAGGGAGTGGAGTTTTGTGGCTGTGAGTTTTTTCCCTTTCTTCTCCTTTGTTGAGGAAGCAGGGCCACTGCTTGGGAGCTACAGGCATTACCCTTTGTTGTCCTGGCCACCATGTGTGGCTTCCGGGAATGCCAAGACTGATGTGGACTCGCCCCAGCCTCTTTCTTGCTTTGGCCTCAGCTCAGCACTGTGTCTTGTTCTCCACAGCTGCCAAGCCTTTGGACAAAGCAGTGCCACCACCGCCCTGTCCCTGAGTGTGAGCTCATGAGGGCTCTCAGGCCCTGATGTAGTGCAAAGCTACCCTGGCTGAGTTTCTGATTTTCACCACTCCTTGAAGCTAACAGAGTCCTCTGTTAGGCATTTAGGCTGGCTGGGAAAATAGGTTAGCAGCCAGGAAGATAATGTCAGGCTTGCAGAATCCATCCTTAACGTGATGTAGGTTGAGTTTTGTTCACCGCTTTCTACTTGCTGCTCTGTTTTGCAGTGATTTGAGCTGTTATAGTCTAACTCAGCCACACTTCTTTCAGCTTTCTGAAAGGAAAACTATGTCTATAAATTCCAGGAGGAAGAATAGATTGTAGCTTTTGTCTCTACTGAGAACACTCAGATGACTGCTTGTTTTCATTCTGCGTTATTTTAAAGTTGGTAGGATGGTCTCTCCGTATAGCCCTGTCCCATTTAATATTTCTCATATTTAGTTGTTGATTTGCTGTAGGCTCCATGAGAGTTGCAATACCCTATTTTAATTCTCTGCACAGCCCTTCTCATTTCCTGATATTTCTCATGTTTATTTACTGATTTGTTGTAAGCTACATGAGAGTAGGAACATGGTCTTGTTTATTACTCTGTCTCTAGCATCCGGCGTGTGTCTGACATGCAGTGAACCGTGGAATGAATGTTGACTCATTCTTGATGTGAAATGCATTCTTCTCCATACTTTGGCGTGAGGGTGGTTTTATTAGCCTTGTTAGGTTTTAGCAAAAAGAGAAATTTTTTTCAGAATGAGTGCTACCTGAAAGATACCCTCCTGGTTACTTACTAGTCCCTTGTGGTTGCCCCCAGTGTCCTACCACCAGTGGTCATCTGGCCACTCCCACTTCTGGTATCTCCTGCGATAAAGAACTACCCACTGCCTTATACTTCCCTGGGGTTTTGCTCTTTGAGCATTTCTTGCCCATTTATAAGTGGTCTGAACGGACTGATATGAGTATGCTACCATATGACAAATGTTTTGCTCCCCATCTTGTTCATTATTCCTTTATCTCCCAGAACAACTGGAAAATTGCTTCCTATTCCTTAAGAGGCCATTGCATTTAGATCCAGGAATTAAGCTTCAGAAAGTTATACATTTCTATGTGCTTTTTACCAAACACACTGTTTTCTTTTGAGAGCTTGTCTTCCTTCTTTCTTCTTTTCTTCCTCCTCTCCTCCCTGTCTGTCTTCAACATGTGTTTGTTGAACACCGACTATGTGCCAAGCCCTGTGCAAGCACTGGGGATTCATGGTAGATCAGACAAGCAGGATGCCTGCCTTCTCAGAGCTTACAATCCTGAATGTTAGAGACTCTTTAAAAACAGTGCCTTCACTACTAGTACCACCTACACAAATAATACTTGCTTCAGTTGAAGGCTTAAGTTTTATTTTGACAAATGTCATTATGATGTAGAGACTGAGTTGTGGAATCGGACAGACCTGGGCTGACCTCCCAGGTCTTGCATTTATTACCCAGCTAACCTCAGGCAGGTAACTTAATTTCTTAAAGCTTCAGCCTCCTCGTTGGTAAGATGGGGAGAATAATAGTATTTACCTTACAGAATTCATGGGAAAGTAAAGTGAAAATACAATTTATGTAAAGCAGTTCGGACAGGACCTGACTCTTAATAAATGTCATGAGACAGGATGGTGATATTAGCTGGGAGCCTGGATAGAGCATTTGGAAATAGCTTGACCTTGGTTATGATACAAATACTCTTCATCTCCAATTGTTTGGCCAAAGGATAATAGGATCTACTTAAATTAACAAAGGGGGGAAGAAAGGTAAACATGGTTGGGATGCATATGAGCAGAGTAACCATCTTTTCTGAGCTTGAAAAATCAGCCCGTGTAGTCTGACAAGCATTTGTATGCACTTCTCTGGGGAGGGGCAAATATTTGTATCTGGGCCAATGGTTGCTGTGCATATGGGGCACACATCTCCAGAAATGAAAAAGCTACTCAGAGAACACAAGGGCCTTGCTGAGGAGAGGGACCAGAGGAGGAGAGAAGGAAGAGGAGCGAAAACCCCCTGGGCTTTCTCATTTCTGCTCTATTTACCATGATTCGCCTGTAGTCTTTTTAGCTTTATCTTTAAATAATTGAAGACCATCTTTTTTGTGTGTGTGTGTGTGTGACCGGTAAGGGGATCGTAACCCTTGGCTTGGTGTCGCCCACACGGCGCTCAGCCAGTGAGCGCACCGGCCATTCCTATATAGGATCTGAACCCGCGGCGGGAGCACCGCTGTGCTCCCAGCGCAGCACTCTCCCGAGTGAGCCACGGGGTCGGCCAAGGCAATGGGTTCGGATCCTATATAGGGATCGCCGGTATGCTCACTGGCTGAGTGTGGTGCTGAAGACCATCTTAAGTACCAGGACCTTCAGGAAAGTAGGTAATATGTCCAATTGCCCTGTGCTGAGCTAGCCTGAAAATCCTGTGTATCACAGTCTGAGAGGATTGCTCTGTGTTATAAAGGAGGAGTTCATCGCCAAAATGTGATGGCAGATACCTGTGTGCACTGATGCCAGGGTCTGGCTGAAAGCCATTTAAGGACTGCAGACACTAGAAACATATAGGGCAGAGAGAATGCACCTGAAAGGACAGTGGGGTGGCCCCTGAGGGTTCACATGTGTGGCTTTTAATGGGATGTCTGTTTGAAATAGTTACAGAGCAGTTACGTGTCTAAGGAATCAAGCTGAAATTACCTCATTTACAACAAGTTTGTTGCTAGAAAATTCAGCTAATTTGAAAGTTAGTTTATTTTTTTAGTGCCTTTCAGCAATCTAAGTATTTAGAGTGACTCTTTGAGAAACTTCACAATAACAGTTCCAACAAAAATGTCTTAAAGGACAGAAAAAATCTCCCAATTCTCTTAGAATACTTTTTACTTTTCAGCTGAGATGTCCAAACATAGTAGAGTGTGAATATTGAGTAAAAATAGTTTAGGACAAAAATAGAAAACAGAGACTTGTTCTCTGGTGTGAAAACATGTGTAATAGTCACAATATTTTTCTTTCTTATGCACGGTAACCATTTCTGAGTAATGTGTCATGCCGGGCAAATAGTTATTTCTCCTTTTCTCCATCTTCTAACTACCTCTCTTGAACTTTTTCAAAGAACTTACATTTCCCACGTGTCTGTTTCTTTTTTAAATTTAAATTTCCATTAGGAAAAGATTTAGAAAAGACCATTGTGAGATGAAGTATGTCCATGTAGACCTGCTATTTCCTAGACATGGCAGGGCCTCTTCTCCCCAACTTTCCAACCCTACCCCTGACTCTGCACTTCCTCCTCGCCGCTTTGCCTTGTATACTCTCACAGCATTGGTGTTTCTCCTGCACAGCACCTCTCACAGTAGTAATTTAAGAATACATGTTGTAATTCATTTCTTAGCATTTTAGCATTTCTCTCCTTTGCTAGACTGTAGTCCCCATGAGAGCAGGAGAGTAGACTGCTCTGTTCACCTTGGTATACACTGGGCCTGGCTCAGTGCCTAGCACATAGTAGGAGCTCAGTTTATATTGTCAAACAGTGGCTAACATTTATTGAATGACAGGCATCCTGCCAATGAAAAAATCAGCCTTCAAAATAATTGCAAACAATCAAAAAAATACATAAACTGCAAATAAAATCTAAAAAAAATCCACATGAGTTTTATTTTGTATACAGCTTTGATTTTTTAAGCCATTGCATACATCAAATGCTATAGCTAGTTTGGAAATGAACATTTGAGTTTCTCTAAGTGTGAACTGATTTCAAATAAATTCTTTTATCTTTTCATCCCTATGTGAGATACAAAAGGGGTGGTAGTTTTACTAAACTGAAATCAGCACAGGGAGAGTAAGTTGTTGGTGGGGCTGGGTCCCTAAGCCCAGGCCCTTTTCATGAGAGCAAAGATTCAGGATCCCAGCAGGATGTGGCAGGCACTCTCAAACTGGTAATTTGAGGAGAATTTAACAAAGGGATGACTTATAAAAGTGACGGTAGGGTTTATAGAAATCATTAATAGATAGTGCAGCATCCCGGTGCTAGCTACTGCCGGGAGCCTTTACTCCCTCTAACCTGAAGGGTCAGGTGATGGAGAGTTGCCAAAACTCATGGAGAGTAGCTGTAAAGAGAGTCACCTGGCAGGAGCTGTAACCATGGTAACAGAGCATAGGCAACCCTCAGCATCTTGACAGGGAGGAACCTGGGGGAATGCAAACACCAACCTCACTCTTCTCCTACCTCCTAATCTCCTGCCAGTGCCTTCTATTGGTTCAAGATAACCAGAAGTCAGAGAATAAGGGAACCTATTGCTTTAGTCCCAAAGGGTCAGTCCTGTAGGGCCCCAAGCAGGGTGGAACTGGTTGGAGAGTAAAATTAAGGTGCAAAGATAATACATAAGGTAAAAGAAGAAGATAGAGGACCCAGCTTGCATCCTCTCCACTGCAACTCACCAGAGGACACAGAAAGCCTGGAAAGTGTGAGGATCCCATAATGAAGTGAGGTCATTTATGTGAGAGCCTTGGAGGGTCAGTCTCTGCACCGTGCTGATGAGAAGTGTTACAGCCAATGTCAAGTTGCTGCTCGGTGACAGCAGCTAACCTTAAATCCTAGAGGTCTCACTAACTCAGTCCTCTGTGCAGCAGGTATCTGCAAGCACCTCCATGTGTTGGGCATGAGACCCTTGTAAGAGAGCCTCTGGGTGCCCCATTTTCCAATAGTGTAAGACTGTGTCTGTAGGCTTTCCTTTTGGTGCAGTGATACTCAAGGTGAGGCCCCAGACTAGCAGCAGCACCCGGGAGCTGGTTAGACATGCAAATCCATGACCACACCCCAACTTTCTAAATCAGCGCCTCTGGGGTTGGGGTTCAGAAATTCATGTTAAAAGCTCTCCAGGTTATTCCTGTGCACACTGCAGTTTGAGAAACACTGCTTTGCAGATATTGCAGACTTTTGGAACATGAAGAAATGAGCTCAGGACTGTGAGCAACACACCCCTCATCACCCCAGTACATATAATTGTATCTTAATCTTGGCATATTCTCAAATAGTCCTGTAAAATAAGGAAATAATCTTTTCATGCAGTGTTTACTTGATCCCTTTCAGAGCCAGGGGGTCACTGGGCCAATCCACTCAACATGAGTTGTAAGTTTATTTTTATATTTCACTTGAACATAGGGTTCTAAGATGTAAGAAGCGTTTGAAAACCCCTGGTTGAGATTATCTAAGATTCCCTCTTGTTCAAGTGTTCTTTGGTACTGTGTATTTATGTCATATCAATTGAATTGATTCAGTATGTGTGGCAGTTATATTTAGAGCTTTATGTAGATGCATATTTTATTTCAAAATATTAGTACTGGCTTAGAGCCAGAGGTGCTGTTTTTTTACTTTCTATTCTTTCTGGTGCATCTAAAAGGTATTTGCCCATAGATCTCTCCGAATGCACATGTAATCTCTAGAATGGCAATTACCTCTGGGCAGCATGTCATTAGTTGTTTTAATATTTCTTATTGCTGTATTGAAAACAAAAAAATTGCAGAAAGTGTCATTGCATTTCTGCTTGCATCGACTTGTGTGTCTGAGTTATCCATGTAGGCATGAGGCTATTAAATATTTAATAATGGAGAGTCATATGCTTCAGCAGGCAGGATCAGAGTTGTTTTAATCCTCGGTGTGTATTTGGTTCACATGAGATTCAAAGCCTGGGCAATTGCCCATCCTTTGTGTGCTTGCATTTTCTTATTTGTCAAAGGGCTATGATAATATATTGCCTCCTCTGTCACATAACATAGCTTCAGAATTTCTACATAGAACAGGGTTGGGGGCAGTACTCTTCTTGCTGGAGTGGGGAGGGGTTAGGGACTTGTCTTGAAGGTTAATTTGCAAAGCAAGCACATTGTTTTCCTTAGTTTGTGTATCAAAGATCATAAAATTAGAAAAGTTTTCCAAAAATACTTTCATTTGCCCTATACAAAAAGTTGACAGAATGGCAATCAATTATATGAAGGAATACTTTAAAATTTGAGTTGGCTTTTGGGGAAGATGATGGAGGGCAGGGAGGACGAAAATTCTTGCCAACAGCCACTTCTTGACATAGATTGTGTGTGACCCTAGGATAGTGTGAGGACAATAAAACTGATGAAAGGACTGAGCAACGGTGAGAACAGAAAGACTAGCAAGCTGGTAGCATTTATATTTTAAGAGTCTTTAGAGAAGGGGGAGGGTTTCATTCATCCTTGTGTCTTTCCCCAGTTCCTCAGCACCTGGTTCAGTGCCTGTCTTATAGCAGTTGTTAAATGAATACTTAAAGTGCAGATAAGTGTGTAACTCAGACGTTACCTTGGATCACCTTGTTCTTTGAAATGTGAGTAAGGTGGACTTGGACTCCATCATGGGCGCTCCGTAGCCCTGGAGGCTTACGGGCTCATGGTCCATTCCTGCGCTGACGTTGTTGCTCCCGAGCTCTTGGTCACAGGTGTGTCTCATCTTTGGCTCTTCCCCTCTCTGCCTTGTTCAGCCCCACAACCAGCCCCTTCTCCTTGGTTTCCCCCAAACAATTTTGCACACATGACATCTGTGTTCAGCAGCAGTACTTCTCCTAACTCTTCAGGGATACCAGTTGGGAGCTGGTAGCACACAGATAATTTAGGATTAAATATTAGTTTTGTTCTTTAAAATTCTGGGGAGCATAACTCCCCACTCCTTATGTGGGGACTGCACATAGTGGATTTCTTACAAATAGTACAGTATGGAAAAGAGGGGGGAGAGTGACTGTACAGTGGAGAAACCTGACAAACCCTGCGTCAGCCAGGTGATCACAGTCAACACCAACAGTGTGACAGGCCACACTGAGAGTAGCACCCTTGATATGATGTGATGAAAATGACACTTTGTCTCTGTGGTCTTTCTCCCCCAAACCCCTAACCCCAGTCTAACCATGGGGAAAACATGAGAAAAGTCCCAGTAGAGGGCCATCCTATAATATGCCTGACCAGGGCTCTTCACAACTCTCAAGGCCATCGAAAACAAGGCAAGTCTGAGAAACTGTCACAGCCAAGAGGAACCTAAGGAGCCATGACAACTAAATGCTGTGTGGGATCCTGGAACAGAAAAAGGATACTAGGTAAACAGTAGGGAAATGTGAATAAACCATGGCCCCCTGGTCTTACCCTGGAACAGAAAATTTCCCTCAGCCAGTTTTCCTCTTCACGTTCCCTTTCAAGGTGCTGGCCCCAGCACCTTGCCCCTCTCTACCTCCTGCCCCTCCTGCTTTGGGGCACCTCTAAATCCCCCTCATCATCCCCATTCATTTATTTCGTGGAACACTTTGGAGGTTCCTTGCTCCTCCCTGGGTCATCCAGTTGCTCTTGAAGTTACAACTGTCTCTTCCCTGCAGATGAACAAACAGACTCTGTTTGCTGAGAGTTGATCCTCACCCTAGCTCCTGCTCGCCCTACACAGTTCTTGGGACTCTGGGATCTTGATCTGTCAGTGTGGCCTAGCTTGGGATGGCTGAATTGCACTGAGGGGAGCATTATCCATTGTGGAGAGGAGGGTTTGCTCATTGTTCAAGTCTTTATCTCAGTCTTAATGACATGGTTTTTCCTTCCATAATTAACTTTGGAATAGTTCTAAACTATGTACTCAGGCTGGGAAAAACTAACGTTGAACGCAATGCCAGGCACTGAGGACACTTAGAAATGCCCTCACTGATGAACCCTCTGGAGGTAAGTTGAGTTCACCGAGTAGCAGATTTCACATTCGCTTCCAAATGCCATCATTCCTGCAGAAATTTTCTTTGAGATGCAAAGTAGGTGCTGTCCATGCTATTCTTGTGAAGACCATCCTAAGAAGGGAAAAGATAATTTACTCACACTATGTTGGAGCAGCATGTAGGGTATCTCAGTTATTCCCCACAATGACATTTTGAAGTAGGTATTTTTGTCCCAATTTTAGAAAAGGAGGCAGAGGTGCATGAATGTATGCATGGTGGTGCAGCCTACAAGTGCCCAGCCCAGGTATGAGCCCAGCTCTGCCTGACCCTGAAGCCTGCTCATGGCCCTGCCTCCCAACCCAGCCCCTCCAGCAGACCTGGTGCCGTGTCATGGGAAGCACTTGATTTTTTGTAGGTCTAAGACTCGTGCTCTTATTTGTTGCTAGTGCTTTCCAGAAATAGAAGCTTTAATTTGCATGTCAGTATTGTCCTCAGCAGTGGCAGTGTCACCATCACCGTCATCTACACATACCACTAGTGAATTGGGTGATTCCTGCCAGGGATTTGTGAGAGTACGTGGAAAGGCTGTTCGGGTCTAATTCTTTTCCCACCCAAGAGGGTCTAAGGGCCAACCCTCCCAGGTGCAGAAGGTGATGGCACGGTTTTCTTGTGACTTGTTGCATATTTCTCAGGCCTTTCCCAGCTTTCTCACACATGGTAGCTATAAGATGAGGTGGGGGGGGATAATTGGGTCAGGTGGGTAGTCAGGTAGAGAAAAATAAAGTTGGAGGGGCCAGGTCCATCCGTCTGGAGTCTCAGGGTCTTTTATGAAGCCTTTTCAGTAAACGACAGAGGCAAAACTTTGTGTTGATGGCCACTGTGGGTCCATGGCCACTTTGGACTGTCACTAACCTTGACACTCTGAGGGGAGGGTGGTGCTGCAAGGAGTGAGGTTGAAGCCTATAGTAGACGCTGAAGCCCCTGCTTTGTATCTTTAGAACTCTTCACGGAAATGACTTTGGGGAAGGGAAGGGATGGAATTTAAACAGCATTGTGAAAAGCACAGTTGACTCAGCTTAGTGGGTGTAAGGGTTTCTTCTGAATTCAAAAATAAATCAACCTGAGTACAACAATGGTAGAAGTAGAGTTCTGTAATTAATATGCCTCTTAAAAACAGTCCAGTTTCTGCTAAACCACATGTTAAGTTTTGAGCCTTTGAAACTTAACTATATAGAATAACATACTGCTAGGATATGGTTATCCTATATAGCTCATAAAGCCATTTTTGGGGGGCAGATAGAACTTTACTGGTGGTGGCCACTAAAATCCCACAAAATGTTCAGACTCTTTGAATGATAGAAATCTGTCTTCCAGGAGGGGGCAGGCAGTAGCAGTGATGGAAAATTTGCAAGGAAAGATTTTGTTATTACAACACTATTACAGTGCCATAATACATTGTGCAATTAAAGGATCAATCTGGCTGAAAAGAGGTTGGAGGAAAAGTAGAAATCAGCAGAAACAGCTTAAATGAATAAATAAAACCTCCATAATTTTATTTTTAAAAATAAGAAGTAAAGGCATTAAAGGTTGCTATTACCTGCATTCTAAGTATCTGGAGAGTACAAGCTGAAATAAGTAGGGACTTGGTTTTGGAAATGGCCTGTGGTAGCTAAGTTACTATAGAGATAAATCATTGATTAGAAAAATAAAGCTAATAATCAAATTACAGGCAAGGTACTTAATGTTTATAGAGCTTTATCTTTTTCTTCCTCCTCCTCCTCCTCCTTGTTGTTGTTGTTATTACTATTATTTGTAGTATTATTCTGAGAGCACTTAAGGGATTGTACCTAAGTGGTTAATCCAAATGATTTATGCTTTATTATCTGTAGACACACATGTGTACACACACACACACACATGCACGCGTGCACACCCCCCCCCCCCCCCGTAATTAGATTTATTCCCACTTTCTACATTTCCCAGACCTGAAATAAATTTAAG
>NW_007728182.1:177442-203206 GCF_000696425.1 Galeopterus variegatus | reverse complement strand
TTTTTTTTTTTTTTTTTTTGTAGACACACAATTGTACACACACCCCCCCCCAAGCCCGCGGGCCACACCCCCCCCCCCCACGTAATTAGATTTATTCCCACTTTCTACATTTCCCAGACCTGAAATAAATTTAAGGACTTGGACTTATTTATTGTACAGAAAGCTGAAAATTGTAAAGTATTAGGTTAAATCATATGAATTTTTTTTAAGTCAAAAACAGCCAAATATTGGCAATTTAATATGATTCAATCTGTGAGAGGGTTTATCTCACAAAACAATGAAATACCATTCATTATCTGTTGGTAGTTATCAAGGAATAAGCTTCATACTGAAAGAAATTAAAAAGTACTCCTAAGATTTGTCCTGAAACATCAAGCTTTACTGCAAGGCAGAACCTGTCCTGGACTCTTGTAGCCAGTGCACCTGCCTGGGAGTCAGAAGACCTGGGTTTTACTTATGTCTTCATTAAAAGAGATGATAACTAATATAATTAATATCTTCCCCCAACCTATGTCTTTTTTAGAATTTCTTTTAGTCAAATGAAGTAAGTGTTGAAAGCCTTTGAAACGTTAAAAATTATGTTGGGTAACATAGTATCATCATTATTAAGTGTAGGGGATTAGATTTAGACTGTTCGGAGACAGGAGAATAAATTTTGAATAAGAGAAACTGTTATCAACAGGTCAGGCTCGGCTTGCTCTCTCTCCTTAAACAAATGACCTCAAAGTCCAAAAGTTGATGCAAGGATTAGAAGGCTTATTCAGATTACCGGTATTCAACTAAATGTCTAACCAAGCAAACAGAGAGAAAAGAGGAGCAGTGGGGTCCAGTTTAGCCTAGTCCTAATCAGCGGGGCCAACCTATTCCATTAACAGTAATTGATAAAAGCAGTTCTCCCCACTGTTTTCAGCATAAAGAAGAAAAGTATCGACTAGATATAAATCAGAAAAACAAAGCATAGCCAGGAGCCCTCCAGGGTGCACCTATACAGACGTGGATACAATCCAACCAAACAGAAGAGGGCTCAGAAAATCAGAGAAAAGTAAAGAGAACAAAGCATTGCCTTGTCAGAATTTAGGCCAGAGACTCCAGGAGAGAGATCTACCAGCAGCAGAGACATGGGAGCAAAATAGTCCCAGTGGCCACCTGCCTCTTGCAGCTGGAGTCCTCTCTAGTGCCCAAAGCTTTCCAATTTTTGCTCGTGATTAAATTAGGCTCTTGGATTCCAAAGTCATAGAGTCCAAAGTTATAGAGTCAAAGTCTCCGCTTTATTAAAAGAGGAGATGGACTTATGCATACAGGGGGTAGCGACAGTAAAGCCAGCCCCCTGAGGGGAGCTGTTCAGGGTCTTTTATAGGGAAAGGAGTTAAGGGTGGCAGGCCAGCATCACTGGAGGTGGTCCGTTCTGTTCTTCCTGGTTGCGTCATGGGCGCATGCTCAGTAGGCTGTGGTGTTCATCATTGTCACCCTAGGAGGGTCATTGTAGCAGTCACCTTGATGCTTTGTGCGCAGGTGGGAATTCCTAAAGGGGTCTTAAGGTTAGTCCGTAACTTTTACAATTATAGTAAACAAGCCTTGGGGAGGGGTTTTGCAACTCAGTAAATATCTGTTTTCTTTTTATTATCTCAGTCTATTTTTGTCAGGGCAGCCCATGGGGTAATCATTTGCCCTGAGGGGTCTCATGACTGAGGAGTGGAAAAGTAACAAAGTGTCCTCTGCAGGGAAAATGGAGTCAGTTTGGTTCACAGGCCTAGCCTTACTCTGTTTCAAAACCTACCCAGATTTCTCCATTCTGAGTAGTGTATCTACCAGCTAACAAGGCGGAAGATTTCTTCCCTTAATGTGAGAATGGTCCCGCAGAGCTCAGCTCAGATAAAAACAGAGACAGCATTTGGATGGCACCATATTTTTTTTAATTAAAAATATCTTGAGCTTTGTGCTGAGAACAGCAGGGAACAAATGGTTCTGTATGTCACCCAATCTCATGGAGACAGGTGGTGTGCTCAGCTTTGCCCTGGGTACTTTCCTCACGTGCAAAGAATGCCCATCCTGCCAAATGCCAAGGTGGTTTACATGGCTGAGCCAATGAAAGCTCCAACCTGCATTTCCTGCTGTGAACACAGTAGAATCCCATTACAGTTCAGCCAGGGCTGGGCTGGGTTCTGAAGCAGCCAGGGGTCTGCATAGATGATTAGATTACATCTTTTTCACCACGCAATGGAGCTCAGTCATTCTGATTCAGGAACATGTTCATCAGTTTTCTCTGTTTACATTTTGAGGTTTTGCTGAGATTTTATTTGGAGGGGAAAAAATTCACTGATAGAGCTTGAAAAACACAATGTAGAGAAAGCACGCGCCATTTGGACTTCCTTTTTTTTTTTTTTTAACATGAAAGAGGTGTGGAGGGCTTGGGGGGTGGGTAGGTAGATGGCAGGCATGGGGAGTGGGGAAGAAAACTTTGGGAACTTTCCTTGTTCCAGATACTGTGCTGTACCAGTGCACATGTTATATCATGCATTCTTCACAGTAGCCTGTGATGCAGGTGGCATCACGACACATTTTATGGATGAAAAGACTGAGCTTCAACAGCAAAGCACTCTAGGCAGTGCCTTGGTCTCAACCACTGACCTCAAAGAGTTGACCTTTGTTTACCATGACTTAGTCCTGGATGGTTAAACTCCAGCCATTAAACTTTGTATTATTATGCAGAGTTTAAAGGTTTCTGGGCAGAGTGATGGGCAAATCTGCATAAGGCCTCTTAAGGGGGAAACCCTCCATATTCTAATTCCCTTTGAGGATTTAACTTGTTCTTCTGGTTTGTAATCTGGATTCCACATTACACCTGAGTTGTCAGAGAGGAGGTTGTTGATGCTAGGACTCCTGGCTAACCTGCCTTGGCAGAGGAGTCCGGCCTGAAAGTGGCTGTGTGTGTGTGTGCGCGCGCGCATGCATAAGTGAATTTCAAAAATTGTATCTATAAGCAGCTCTAATGCTGGGAATCCAGGACTACTTTGGAGTGCAGTGTCCAAGCGAGAGAGGCTGGAAGAGAAGAATCCTCATCCTCAGGTTCCTTACTGGTGGTGGTTTGGGGTTTCAGTTCCCATGACTATTGCTGGCATTGATAAGCCCTTGGACCGTTGGGTTCTGGGCCACCTGCTAGTTTGCAGCCCCTGTCACTGGAGTCCTGCATACTGTTTTAGCAGCACCACTGTGGTGTGTCCACAGTGGCAGACAATAGGGCACTTCAACCAATTCTTCTGAATTCCTTTATCCTATTTTGCTCCCCTTGTCTTAGAGAAATGGGAATTCAGCACACTTCCTTAGTGGCCTCTGTTGTGATTTATAACACTGTTCATGGATCAATCGCTTAATTTATAAGGTCATAGTAAGCACTATGTCATCACCAACAGATAGGTAAGAAATAAAAATAATCAGAATTTAGTTTGTTCCAGAAATTTTCAGCAGCTGTTTTGAAAGCTCTTTCTCCTCATCAAGCATTCCACCTACTTGTTATCACAGACATGCTATGTTATGCTACTGAACACACACATATATTTTATAAAATTAGGATCATACAATATATATTATTTTGTATCCTGATTTGTTTCCCCACGTAAAATTAATTCAGTTATTAAATATTTTTCAAAAGCATGACTTTTAATGGGTGCATTGTATTCTCTTTTATAAATGCATCATGATTTATTTAAGCAAATTTTAGACTCATCGAATATTTCTGTCTTCACTATTAAAAATAGAGTTATGATCAACATCCTTGCATGTGATTCTCTGATATTTTCCCAAATATGAAATTGCTCCATCAGAAAGCAATTATAAGCTTCTTCATATCTACATCAAATAATCATAGAAAAGAATGCTAGGTCTATCACATTATCGTCAACGTGGGATACTAACCTTTAAAAAAAGTGCCTACTCGATCAGTAAAAAATGGGTATTTTTTTCCTTTTTCTTTTTTTGCTTTGATTGCTATAATAGTTTGTCAAACTATTTTATTTTATTGATACTTTGTATTTCATGAATTGTCTAATAATGTTCTTTGTTTTTTACATTGGAATATTTTTCATTATTTTATTATTTGCAGGTGTCCTTTTTAATTTTAGCTCTTTGTCATAATCATTGCAAGAATTTTCTTAAGTTTTATGCTGTTTATGACATGTAAAAGCTTTTATTTTTACATAGTCAAATCTATCAGTTTACTTTTTTTTTTTTGTCTTTTTTCATGTCCGGCAACGGATCGCAACCCTCAGTGTCGCGCCCGTACCGGACCGGGACTGGCAACGGGATCGCAACCCTCTGTGTTGCTCCCGCACCTCACTCAGCCAGTGAGCGGCCGGTCTGTACGTGGGATCTGAACCCTCGGCGGGAGCGCCGCCGTGCTTCCCAAGCGGCGCACCGTAGCAGTGCGCCACCGGGCCGGCCCTCAGTTTACATTTTTTGATCTATTTCATTTTATTAAATAATAAATAAATATGAACAATGTTGTGAGAATAACATGTCATACAACATTACTATTCTTTGCAAATAGTTCAGGCAACAGAAAATCTTTTCTAAAAATAAGTGTTTTTACTTTTAACTTACTGTTGCTCTTTTATTATGCTTTAGGGGAAATGGGTTTTCCTAATACACTCCTCAGGAAACCTTTTGGAAATACTCTTTTTCAGATGTTTCCCATTCTGTGCCAAATTATTTTCTATTTTTATGAAATATGAAGAATATGTTTCCATACCTATTTTCCTGTGGGACACTACTCTTCTCCTTTCAAAGTTAGGCAAATTCTTCACTATTATTGTGGGTAACATGAATTTCTGATAATGTTCAGACAGACAAATGTTTAGACATATTAATAAGGTATTTGTGGCAGAGATTGGCTGGCTGTTTACCAAACTTGCTTTCTCTTCCTTTCGGTCACACAGCTCAATACATTTCTCACCATATGTTTTTAGTTAGGTGAGGCATGTTATGGCCAATGAAATGTGAGCAGAGGTGATGTGCGCTCCTTCCAGACTTGGCCCATAACCCTACCTTTCACTAGACCCTCTATTCTTGCTGTTCCTGTGGTGGATTTGGAAGTCATCCATTGATGCTGGTGCAGCCACAGGATGGAAGGATCCTGGGATCCTGACTCATCACCAGTTAGAACCCTGCTTTTGAATCTGTGTGAGGGAGAAATAAACTTTTATTAAGTTAAGCCAATGAAATTTGGAGGGTCATTGGTTACAGAAACTGGTGGTATGTTAACTAATATTCTTGTGATCAAGTTAGAGAAAATTTAGATTTATAACAGATTGTAACATCGTATGCCAAGAAAGTAGATGGATATGGGCTGATGTCAAAGTGGAGAGATATGTCTAGAGACATGCCACTGGGATCTGTCCTTCTGTCCATACATGAGAGGAGCTGAGAGGTCTGGAAACTTGAGAATAAGGTAGTTAGAAGACAGCCATGGTCAATATTTTCATATATCTCAAGGTCTTTTTATGTTTGGCTTCAAGGAAGAGATTTATGACTACTGACTAAAAATTACAGGAAGGCATATTTTAGCTCATCGCAAAGAATTTAAAATAATAAAATGTACTGCCTTGGAAGAACATCTTCATTCACTATAAGAAGCTGGTAATTACCCGTCATGGATGCCTTTAGTGGAAGTAGAATTATAATACCATTAAGACCCTTTCCGTATCTAAGATTCAATGAGACTATAAACTATAGTATCACACTATCATCATGATTGACTCCTCAGTGATATCTCTCCAGAGTTTTTCTTTTCCTGGGTCTGTAAAGCTGGTAGGATGTGTTTGTGACGTCTTCATTTGGATTCACAGTAATAGAGCTTGCAGTTCTATTAGGGAACTTTCCTTCAAGACCCACTGTTCGGTTTGCTTTCAGTTGCAGGTACAAAACCTGGATATTCATTGGCTCACATAATGGAAAATTCATAAGAAGGGCAAGCTTCAAGGAAGGTTGATACAGCAATTCAAAGGTATTATCAACAACCACATTCTTTCCATCTGTCCCTCTGCTTTTTACAATGCCAGTTCTGTCTTGCAGCACTTCTGTCCCTCATTGTTGGAAGTGATGCCAGTGACAACTGGACTAACATCCTTCCTCTATCATGACCTCAAGAATTCATGAGTTGCAGGAAACTAGTGGGAAACATGCATGTTAAAACGATTTAGAGAATAAAGTGGGATAAATGTGGTATGATGAGATGAGAGGGAGTCTTGAAAAACAGTAAAGAAGGAAGTTAAATATGAGTGCTTAATAATTAATAGGGAAGCTTCTTAAATTCTGGAGCAGAGGCATAACATAATGAAAAGTATATTCAGGAAGTCTAGCCTGATATCATTTCATTTTAAATAGGTTTGAGCGAAGAGTGGCCATGAATTGAAAAGAGGTTTGCTTTCTGAGGGCTTTTCAGTGGTATATTGGAATAGGTCATAAGAGCTTGTAAAAGCCAATTATTAAATTTTCGGGAATTTTTCATGTCAGTTGTCAAACTACTGGTAGCCTGAAATTGACCACAAAGAAACATTTACACCATGGAAATTGGCAAATGGTAAGGATCAGCACTTTTCTCCTCCATACAGCCAGTTTACTAGCACACCACTGGTATTGCTCAATACATCTGGTTTTCTTTATCTGTCCCAGAATTATGAGAAACCCATTAAATAAAGAGGAAAAATAAGATATAATACCAAAATAATAGTGTGCCCTATTGATGAAAAAAAAAAAAAAAAAGACCACAATATTATTACAAAGAAACCCCATAGGTCAATTACTAGTTGTTGCTCTATGACAAACAAGCCTAATACTCTATCCCCCTTCTTTCCAAATTAATAGGGACTAAGTTTATTTCATTTGAAGTACCTCAAAGTCATGATTTCAACTTAGTGCTTCTCAAACTTTAGTATGCATGTCAGTTACTGGGGATCCTGTAAATGCAGATTCTGATTCAGTAAATCTGAAGAGGTATCTGAGGTTTTTTATATTTAGCAAGCTCACAGGTGATGTCATTGCTTCTGGTCTGGGGACTTTGAGTAGCAAGGCTCCAAACCTCTTTCAGCCCGTAATTCTGTAACCTGTTGCAGGAGACAAGGGTGAGGGTAGCACTGCTGGGAACATGAAAAGTGATTTGATTGAAGCTAGTTACTGAGCAGAGCAGCAGCCAGATTGGCTTGACAGGCTCAGGCAAATCAAGAAATGAGGGCAAGCTGAACAGAAGAGATGTTTATCCTTTTTCTTTTGTGTTTGTTTCTGTCGTAGGTAGATCATATGTTCTGTTGGACTATCAAGGTAAAAAGATGAATTGCAGACTCCCAACTTGAGTTTGGCAGACTCTGCCATAACACAGCTTTGTCTGCAAGACACATTGCTTTGTTTTTAACAGGAAAAAAACTTGCTGGTTGCCTAGGAATCATTTTTCAAGGGTGGATGATTGCTAAGTCACTGAGTTCAGTGTCACGAAGGAAATTATCATGGGGTTTTGGGTGGGTAGGTATAGGTTTCTGCATTGTTCTTGGAAATAACAAAATGAGTGAGCTGGAGTTTGGTCTTCTGCTATAATAGTGTTTTAAGGAACTCTGTGTTTGGAGATAAACTAATGTCTCTAGGACTATAGATTTCTATCCAGGGTCTAGAAATTTCAATAAGTATATCTGGTTGAAATACCAAAATTAACTCCTATTTCTGAAATTTCCCTGGATTCTGTTTTGATAAATCTTTTACTGTAGCCCAGGCCAAATGACTATTAAGCTAAAGCCAGCCTCTGTTTTGTCTCTGGAAATTAGGGTAGGGGAGAGAGCTGAGGTACAGTGGTAATATAGGGACTTTGCAGAGTTGCCTGGAAACCCCTTTGTAAACTTGAACTGAAAGCATAGTTAGCAAATGACACTGGAATACACAAGCAATACCACAATTGGCCTTTTTGAGATGCTACAAAGGCAACAATAATTCAGTTTTTACCAGTGAAGAATTAACATATCATTGGACAGGACTGAAAACTTTGACCATGAGACAGGCAAAACCATTGAAATTTAATTCTGGAAGAGACCTGAGAAATGCTTTAACCCACCCCGTAGGATTTATAGATGAGAAAACTAAGGCTCAGAGAATTTTATGGCTTGCCCGAAGTCACCCTGCTAGCTGGAGACAGAGCCAAGATCAGAACTCAGGTCCCCCGATATTTTTTATTATACCTCAAATTATTGAATTACTAGGTACCAGGTTCTGTGCTAAATATTTTACTGTGTTACCTCATTTAATTCTCGTAAAGCTAAGTGAAATAACTGCCATTCATTTATTCATTCATTTGTTTGTGCCATACACATTTATTACACGTCTACTATGTGGCAGCCACTGTCCGATGTGCTGGGAATACAATCAGAGTTACTGCACTCATTTCTTCTAATGGGGCTGGTGGACAATGACTAAATAAGAGAGAGGATCATTTAGATAGTGATGAGTGATGTAGTGAAAATGAAACAGGCTGGTGTGATGACAGAGGGTGTGTGAGGTGAAAGGGGATGGCTTTAAATTGAGGAGGTGACATTTGAGCTGGAGACCTGAGTGACAAGAAGAGGGTTTCAGGCAGAGGAAACAGCAAATGAAAAGCCCCAAAGCGGGAAGGAACTTGTTATATTCAAAGGATAAGAGGGAAGACAGGGTGATCAGACTATATTGGTGAGGGTTAAAGTGAAATAAGGTGAGAACCATGAAGGTCCTCAGGTGAAGGTAAAGAGTTTGGAAAAGTGGAAAGCTTATGGGAGGTTTCAAAAGCAGAGGAGTGGAATGATCCAATTTATGGTTATCGTTTCTGTTCCATCACTTCCTCATTTTACAGTTGAGAGGGCCGAGGTACACAGAGGTTCTAGCTATTAAGTGGCATAGGTGGCATCAGCTCTGATTCGAGCAACTCCAGATGCCATGCTGCACTGTTTTCCATTTTTTAAGACACCAGTTTCTTCCCCCTACCCATAGTATTCCTACATGTAAAACAGTTATACTGTACTAGTATGTTACATTAAATTTTTTTACTTGAACTGTTTGAGCTATTTTTTTCCCCTGAAAATGGGTCAGGGACCTTGTGCTCTTAAAGGACTGAAAGAACTGTTTTCCCTTGAGTAGATTCTGACACTTAAAAGTCTTCTAGCGGCTACTCCAGTGAACTTTGCTTTGGACACTGGCCAGGCAAATGTGCCAGATCAGTATGGTGGGCACTGGTGCATCTCAGTGGAAATGTACAGGAAATAAAAATGAATAATGTGGGTGCTCTTTAGTGTTTCTTCCTGTGAACCTGAATTAGCAAACGAGGTCATCTAAAGACTGGCTAAGTCCTTTTCCCCTATTCTTCTTGAACAATTTAGTCTGAAAGCCATTATATAGTGCTGAGCAAGGTAGATGTTCACTCATTGTGCATGGAGTGTGAGTATTGTGGGAATAGGAGAGGAATGCTTCGGTGGCTCAGGGCAGGACATTGGAGCCCAAGTGGGGTGAGGAGGGTGTCTGCACGGTCATGGAGTATTGAAGGCTGAGAGAGGTGAAAGGAGTCTAAGCAGAGTGGGGGAGGGTAGCAGCAGTGAGCAATAGCTATGAGCACACCTAGTGCCGAGATATTGGTTTCTAAATACCACTTTCCACTAAAAGAAACCAGGGCTCCTTGGAGAAATTACTGATTGCAGAGCTAGGCCATGCAAAGTACAAGATGAGCCTGGAACATCATGTTGTGCCAAAAAATAAGACTCAAAGAAAGATGAGGATGTGTCCAAAAGACATAGAAGCCAGCTGGAAAGGCCTTTCAGTGAAAAGCCAAATCTGGGATAATTTGAGCATTAAAAAAATGATAACAGATTATAATCAATGAATAAAACTGGAGACTGAATCCACATTAATATAAATAAATTGACAAATAAATAACTTGAAAATTTCTTGAGGAATGGGACATTTTCACAGTCTCAAAGTACTTTCTTGTGAAGTTTTCATAAATTACAAAAGAAAAATGAGTAATTTACACTGACGTGTCTGCCGAGTTTCTCTAGTTAACATCACCAGTAATGGAGCAAATCAAAACTATGTGGAACCCGGTAAATACAGGGAGCAGAACACAGCATCACTTCTGTGACTTTCCTGCCAAAGGTGCATAACCTGAGTCTAATCATGACACATCAGAAAAACTCAAATTCAGGGCCATTTTTAAAAATAGCCTGCAATCTTCAAAAATGCCAAGGTCAAGAAGATGTTGCAGATTGAAGGAAACTAAATGGGCACAGCAGTCAAATGCAACCTGTGACTCAGAACTGGCTCCTGTTGCTAGAAAAGAAAGACATTATTGGGATTAGGGAATGAATCTAAATGGGGTCTGAGGATGAAATGATAGGAATGCTTCCATGTTAATTTTCATATTTTGATGGTCATGTTATTGTGATAGGATAAATACACTGAAGCATTCACAGGGCTGATGAGGCACAATGTCAGAAACTTACTTTCAAATGGTGCAAATGTACTATTTCTGCAACTTTTTTATATGTTTGGAATTGTTTCCAAATAAGAAGTTGAAAAAAATTAAATGAAAACAGACCAGAAGTTCAAGGAATTAGTGTCCTTCTTATGCTGTATAGTTGTATTTAAAATGAAACCTTGTTGTGAAGCATGCTGCCTCTGAAACCTGATTGCCTGGATCCGAATCCTAGTTTTGGGTGTCCTTGGGTGAATTGTTTATCCTCTCTGTGCCTCAGTTTCCTCTTCTGTCAGAGTGCATGAGGAATAATAACCTATCTTTTAGAGCTGAGAGGAGATTTTGGTGAGATAATCATGCAAAGACCCTAGAACAGGTTCTGGCATGTAGTAAACAGTCAGTAAATATTAGCTTTTGTTTTTATTATTTCTTAAGCAGGTAAAACATCTATGTAATTTAATAACACAACTTTCTCAAATGAGCTCCAAGAAGGTCCTTCCTTGTACTGAATGCCTCCTTATGTTTAGTGGCGTTAAAACTAAACTCCAGTTTTTGGGCCGGCCCGGTGGCGCACTGCTATAGTGTGCCGCTTGGGAGTGCAGCGGCGCTCCCGCCGAGGGTTCGGATCCCACATACAGACCGGTTCCCGCTCACTGGCTGAGCGAGGTGCGGGCGCAACACTGAGGGTTGCGATCCCGTTGCCGGTCCCGGTCCGGTACGGGCGCAACACTGAGGGTTGCGATCCGTTGCCGGACACGAAAAAAGACAAAAAAAAAAAAACTAAACTCCATTTTTTATGACTGATTATGCTGTAAAAGTAAATTCCCAGAATCGTTATGAGATTATGGAAACAGGGTTACGGACTTTCCTAAAAGCTGTTGGGGAGCCCATTGGTCCATCTTTGGCCAACTAGACATAATTATGAGAGTTGGCCAAATAAAAGCAGTTGATTGCTAGTGCCACAGCCAAGACTGTGGGAGGCCAGAAGTTCATTTCTCTGGGTTTGGGATCCAGAATTGCTCACTGTATTCCATTTTTAGAACTGGAAGGGACCTCAGTGATCACAGGGTCCAACCCGCTCATTTTATAGGTGAGGGGACTGAAGCCCAGAATGGTGAAAGATGCCCCAGGTGGGACCATACCACTGGAGTTTGAACCCTGAGATATCCTGATACAGAAGTAAAATAGTTTGGGCAATGCTGAGATTCCATGAGAGAAGGAGAAAAGTGTTTCTGGAGCAGAAATGCACATCCTTCCAGTGGTGGTGGGAGGAATTTACCCGATTCCAAGTGGGGGACCTCTGCTGGAGGGTACATTGACCTATTACATCCCAGCATGGGGGCCCCGTTCCCACAGCCTGGTAAGATTTCAGCTCTGAACCCCCAGTTTTTCCCAGGAGATCTGTATAATGTATCTCACACACTGTAGACAAAGCACTGCCTGATGTTTTAGCTGCCGTTCCTTGTTCCAGCAGGTTCTAATACAACAAGACAAGGTGTCAGGCGCTTAGCCTTGGGCTCCTTGCTGATCTCTTCTGAGTCAATGGTTGAGCCAGATTCCTCAAGTGCTCTGGTCACTTTGTGTCCATTCCACATTTTAGGAGACTCCAACTATTTTTGGTAGAAAAACAAATATCCTCCAGGCTGCCAGCGAGTTTGCCAAGGAACGTCCTGATTCATTATACAACCACCAAGATACAAAGCCCTAAAAATAGGGAACTTGCTTTAATGTTTCATTTGGCATCAGGATGCTAAGTTCATATAAACTGCAGCCAGTATTTTAAACTGATTTCATTTGATTTCCTGGGTATTATGCTCTTTGGCTGTGGAGGCAACTTCTTGTTTATCTTTATCTCTGCTTGGCTTCAGATTAAGACTTTGTACTTAAAAAAAAAAAACAACCCAACTTTTCTTTTCACCACCCATCTGTTTAATAATTATTTTCTCTTTTCTTTTTTTAGCTTGCTTGTTATGCTAACATTATTGTGTCTAAATAGAATGTCTATATTTGATTGCATTGTTAATTTTAAATCTTTTTTCCTTGCTTAATTAGAATTTATAATATGACAGAACTAGATCCCTCTCAATAATGCAAGAATCAAAATTATTTTCATAAATCCCAGTGGGTTAATGATAATGTCTGTATTTATCTCTGAGATTCATTAAGGAAGAAAGCTTTCCTGTCTTTATTTGGGAGGGGGAGAGCATTACATTTTTATTTAAATATGGCTTTTTCAGAATTTAATTTTTTCCCAATTCATATCTCTATATTTTATTAAGCTGCAAAATGAACTTTGGGTAAAATATATTTTGGGAATGAAAATGAAGTACAATTACTATCTGATGATATCCTTCCAGCTGGATGATGGTGTCGGCTAGGCGAAAGGGTTTTCAGCCTCATGAAGTGTGTTCTTTCAGTCATTTTCCTTGCTCAATCCTGTAAGGTTAAGTATGGGACTACAGAATTTACCTGGATGTCCATGTTGTTTCTTGACTGTCAGTTAAGTAAACATTGTCTTATATTCCATAGTAGATGTTCTCTCTCCTTCCCTCCTCGTAATGTATGTCCATACATACGCATACCTGTACTGCTATCAAATTTCAAAGAAATCGCCTTTGGTGTATGTTTGCAGTAGCATTGTGGCTTAGGGACAATTGAAGGTTAATGATTACTGTGACTTCGACAGTCCCACTCTGATCAGGTGACTCTTTTTACCAGCTGTGTTTGGATAAACTCTTCGAGAAACTGGTTTGAGTTGGTTCATTTAAACATAGTCATGGGACTCACGTTCTAAAACGTGTTACCTTTCATGCTGGCATGCAACCAGCCTGAGATCTTCCTGTGTTTCAACTGCAGAAGATAGGAAAACCATGATTCAGGAGTGACGCTGGCCAGACAAGACCTCTTTGGGGGTGGGCAATGTTCCCTTAACATCTGTGATGTCAGTTGTAGGGGACTGGGGGCACTTTTAAACTGTAATGTAATTTCAGACTTATAGAAAAATTTTAAAAATGTACAAATAATTATGCTAATTCCCTTGCCCAGATTCTCTCTCCAGGAGTTCACATTTTGGCTATTACTCTGTCTCTCTCTCTTTCTCTCTGTACTTTTTTCTAAACTCTTTGAGAGTAAGTCGGAGACATCATACCTCATTACTCTTAGAGTGTGTATTTTCTAAGAACAAGCACATTTCCTTTCATAATCACAATACTATGATCAAAATTAGAAAATTTAATATTAACATGATACTATTATCTAATCCACAGTCTACATATACATTTTGTCAATTGTCCCAATGTCATCTATAACTATTTTTTTTTTCCTTTTTGTCTTTTTTCGTGTCCGGCAACGGATCGCAACCCTCAGTGTTGTGCCCGTACCGGACCGGGACCGGCAACGGGATCGCAACCCTTGGTGCTGCACCTGTACCTCACTCAGCCAGTGAGCTGGAACCGGTCTGCATGTGGGATCCGAACCCTCAGCGGGAGCGCCGCCGCACTCCCAAGCGGCGCACTGTAGCAGTGTGCCACCGGGCCGGCCCCTTCTATAACTATTTTTAAACCAATTATTGTTGGAAAACATTCAATTTTGATTTTGCTGCCTCTATATTTACCTAGTAATTTCTTTCTCATTATATTTAATTGAACTGAAAATATATTCAGAATTGTTTGGTTTCTAAAGTACTGACTTATGTTTTATCAGAAGTTTTTTTATGTGAACCCAAGTCACTTAAGGGCAAAGTCTGTTGTGTGGTTAAACTTTACGTCTTCTAAAGCCCTTAACTTACTGCCTGTATTTGCTAAATGAACAAATGGATAAAGTCAAATTTCAGACCCCAGGTGCCTCTGTTTTCTAATTATTAATGACCCATGACTTTTATTTTTTTCATAAGGGTTAGCTTCTTGTGCTTTAGCTTACCCCTTGTTGTGGGCTCTGAAATAGCCCCAGTAAGGTGGAGCTTCTCAGTGAGATTGTGTGTACTCACATCGGCCCTCTCTACAGAAGAGGATATTTTGTGGACTCAGTAGAAAGCATTTCCCTTCTGTTTCCCTAGGCCCACATCTTCCTTCCCGTTGAAAATATAAAACTAGGTCTAGGACTTAATTTCCCATCTCTATCTTCTGATTTAATTAATGACTATGAGGCATGTGGGAATACTTTTTCTTTGCTTTTTCTTCACTCTCATGGCATTTATTGCTTCTGCCATTTATTCACTTGGCAAAAGACAGCAGTGATTTAAAAGAGCATAATGGGAGCTGTGGGTTGGATGGAAGATCACTGGGCTCAGAGTCATGTGATCTGAGCCAAGTCCTGGCTTCATTGTTGGCTGTGTGATGTTCAGTAGGGATCTGAGCTTCATTTTGCAGATAAAGGACTAAGGCTAAGAGAGGATCAAAGACTTGGGTGAAGCCATAGATAGACTATTGCAGAGACGAGACTGTTTGTCCCAGCTCTGCCACTTACTAGAGGAATAGTTAACCTTCTGGAATAGTCATTTATGAAAACATTAATTATTATTCTAGAACCATGCCTGGCATGTAGGAGGTACTAGGTATTTAGACTGATGATGATGATGCTGATTTTTATTTCTATACTATCTTTAGCACGAGTTATAGACGACTAGTCTATTTACACTGCCAGCAGTGGCAAGCAGGTTTTATCTTGAGTGCTAACTTGATCACTTTGTAGGGCCTGTCTGGACTGAATGACTGGCTGACATGCCCCTTAATGTGACCCTGAACACAAGGGAGAGGCAGGGAATAGCAGGAGAGAGTCATCCAAGGGCCAGTGGAGTCAGATTATAGAAAGCCTTAAGGAACCAATTATTTAAATCTATTGGCAGTTGGGAGCCACTGAAGGTTTTTGACCAGAAGAGCAGGCACAAATTAAGCATTTAACAAATAGTCCTCCAGGTTTGATTATACCAAGTCCCTCTGCTTCCAACAGAAGGTAAGCCAGTCACAGCGCTGTCAGACAAAGATGGGTGTGTCCTCTAAAATCCACATAGTCACTTTATAAATAGCACATGACCTGAGTTACTCTCTTTC
Source organism: Galeopterus variegatus (assembly GCF_000696425.1). Classification (NCBI taxonomy): domain Eukaryota; kingdom Metazoa; phylum Chordata; class Mammalia; order Dermoptera; family Cynocephalidae; genus Galeopterus; species Galeopterus variegatus. Next base: position 187,690 of record NW_007728182.1, on the reverse strand, counting down.
CATCGCATCGAACGCAGCATGCATTTATCAAGTGCGTGTCATGAGCGACGCTCTGGGCCGAGTCCTGGTTCTCTTTAAACTGTTTTTATTGCAGGATCCGTTTGAGAGATCTGATCCTTCATTTCAAACCCTCTGATCTTGCAGCAAGATTTCCTTGGCTCTTAAGAAAGGCAGAGTGATAACTGCATGCCATCTTTGTTTTACAAACCATTTAGTGCAAGGTTGTTTTTTTTCCTGATTCTCAGTGTCTCTCCAGATTGGAGGCAAGAGAGATGCTGGCAAAGATGGTTGGTGTAACATCAGGGTCCTAATGGCTACCAGCCGACCCTGGGTTTGCATCATGAAAACTTCAGTGGGACTGTGGCAACCTCATGCTTCCTACAGTACTCTTTAGGCTGGGAAGAGCCAGCAGCCAGAAGCTTTCAGATTGAGGACCATGGCACTAACAGCAGTGGCTATGCTTCATCTGGTGGAGATGAAGTGGGTGACAGAGGGGCGAGCTGCTGCCCCACCTCCCTCAGGTTGGAAAGACGCTGTCGTTCTTCCAAATGCAAATGCGCGACTGTCCTGACAGCTCCTCTCCACTTAGCGGGAAATTGGAGTTCTGAGCCAGCTGCAGAAGGCTTCCTGAGAGAAACTGGGCTTGTTACGAGATCCAGGATGTGCAGCCGCCTCAACTTCTCAAAACCTGTGGGGATGGAGTAAAGGAGGGAGACAGAAGGGAACATTGGGAGAGAGGATGTGTGATTTCTAAAAAGAAGAGTGTTGCTGTTGCCTCCCGACAGCCAGCTCCATCAGCCAGGTTTGCCCGCTGTGCCCGCAGTTGACGAGCACAGGGACAGCTCTCCTCTCATCTCGGCAAGGTGGGGTCTCTGCTCCCTCAGCACCCTGAGAGAATTAGCCCCAGGAAACGCTTAAATCCCTGTCAAATGTCTCCCCTGCATTCCTTTTGCCTTCTCCCCAGCCAGGGTATGTTGGGCGTAAGTTTGCCTTCAGGCTCTTTGGGCTTTGGGAGCTGGTGAAGAGCCTCCGTCAAGAGCCTGCTGATAATGTGGGTGTTCTGCAGCTGTGATCAGAGGTGGGAAGGGGGAGGTGGGCCCAGGGGTGTCAACATCAGAAACGTTCCTCCCGGAAGGAGGGCTGCAGTGTGTCTAATCAGCGTTGCCAGCGTGGCTTTGCCTAGTGCCTGTAGCTGGGGAATCTGGAGGGAAGAGGAAGCTTGGTTCTGCCAACCAAGGACCTGTGGAAGATAAGGTGACAGGAAGAGGAGAAGGTGGAGTCAGAATGAGACGCCAGAGCTTGGCAGAGGAGAGTTGGTTTGTAAGCCTCGTAGATTTCCGAGGGTCAAGTGTGAGATGGGGCATGGGAAGAAGATGGGAGCTGTTAGTGGTTTCGTTTTTCAGATTTGGAGTCCCATGTGACTTACATTTGCATTCTTTGCATGGAGCCAGGTCTCTCCATTTCCTCAGGAACAGAGCACAGGAGGGGCCGCTGTTGGTGGCTTTCTCCCTGATGCGTGCAGTGGCCTGATCCCACTTCCCCTCTGCCCAGCGTCTTATAGGGATGCTAAGGAGCACTTGGATCTAATGCTGCCCTCTGAAGACCTTGCTCCTTTTTTTGCTGGGATAACAAAAAAAATTCTTGGTAGCTAGAATAGAAGTAAGGTCTTTAAACAATAAATAAACTAATTACTCCTCTCCTCCCTCTTGCTTAGTCAGTCTTGGCTGAGATGCCCTGGCATTAGGCTACGTGCTCTGAAGAGGACCAGGGTCTCAGTATGGAGGGGACTGGCTGCTTGTTCCTGCCAGCAGATGCCTGAGGACAGTCTAAGGCTGAGCAAACAGACCACAGAAGTTCCCAGACCTTTCTATAGATTGAGAATCAGGACAAACAGCCATCATGGAAACTTTACATTGAAAGACACCAAGGAAACTGAAGTCAAAGGAGTAAAGTGACTTGTTTAAGACCATTTATTTATTTGCTTAAGAAACATTTGCTGAGTACCAGGCACTGGGAGGAATGTTAAAAATATGATACGCATAAAGTGTTTTAGGAGTCACTGGTTCAAGCAGGCTTCAGTCACCACCAGTGGCAGGCACAGGAGCTTTTTCAAACCCAGATGCCTCCAACTCAAGCTGAAAGGATCCAAGCCCCAGCTGAGGGAGTGGGATTAGAGGGCCTGGGCTCAGTCTCTCACCCTGGGTCCAGCCTCCGGTGTGCCACTTCCCACACATCCAAGCAGTGTGGCCTCCTGTCTAAATTCTTTTATATTTGCTACTTTCTTACTGGTTTATGCCTAAGATTGCTGAGGACACTCCAGTCCCCTCTGTCAACAATCTGCCTGGAAATGTTCTTGCTCAGGGCTTTGGGTTCATTAGGTACATTTTTAATCTTCCAGGTTACTCCAAGTAACAACTATATCAATTTTTTTTTTTTTTTTGCAGGTGGCTGGTATGGGGATCCAAACCCTTGACATTGGTGTTAAAACATACCACATACCAAATATTATGCCATTAGAAACATGTGGCACCATTTTTCTAGTCTCCTATAATATTGTCCTCCTCATTTTTTAGCCTCCTAGAAATATATACATTTAATATATTGCCACCTGTTCCCTGTTCCCAAAGCCAATACTACACGCTGTAATTTTTATTACAGCAGCATTCCACTTCTAGCTACCTGTTGCCATTTCAGTGGACTACGCTGTGGAACAAGTGAACACAAAGTATCAGTGGCCTATTACAGCTACAAGCACTTGCTTCTAGCTCATGTGACCGTAGGTCAACTGGGCTTAGATGGGCTTGGATCTGGGCTGTGGGCTTATGTCAGGTCTGTTCCATATGGCTGTCACTCTTCTTCGGCCAGCAGGCTACTGGGGCATATTCCTCTCACAGTGATGTCAGCCCTACAACAGGGACAAGCAGAAGCACACAATGTCTTTTATGACCCAGACTCAGAACTTGTCCACTGTCACCTCTGCCCACATTCCATTGGCCAAACAAGTCTCATAGCCAAGCACAACATGAGTGAGGCGGAGATGCACATTCTGCTTCTAGCGGGAGCGACTGCAAAAGCACAGGGAAGGGAGGGCTGAAGACTTGGGAATAAGATGCAATAACACTTTACGGCTCCTTAGGAAGGACATCTCCGACAGTCTCTCAGGAAGATTTCCAATGAATCCTCTTACTTTTAGCCTCAACATCAACCCCTACTTCCAGAAATACCTAGTCCTGCTAATTCCTGAGCCACTTGGACATTATGCAACACAAATCTGGTTGCTTCCTGGCTTTCCCACTACCGCCTTAGGATGCGTATTTTCAGGTTTGTTGAGTCAGTTACCACTTGCCCATCTGCTTTCCAGCTTCCAAAATCTCATTGCTTTTGTCTCTTTTCACATTTTCTTTGTCCTTGTGGGCTCGTGCCTGTAATAAAATCCTTTTACTGTCATTTTCATGGGATTTGGGAAAAGAGCAAGGCTAAATGCATGTTTTCTGTTCATCATCATTCCCACCTGGCTGTTTCTTGACACATTAATGATCAGCGTCCTTCCCTCTTCAGGCTTTAATTATGTGCTGCTCACAGCCCTTGTTGCCCGGTGATAACCGAGGGGAGGAACTTTGATGAAGTGCCTGACGGGTGGTGACTCACCTCTCAGTCTGGATGGCTGTTGGAACACAATGTCAGCTGCAGAATAACCCTTTCTGACTCTATGTTGTGTCCATAAACACAAATATTTTTTAAGAAACCATCTACCTCTTCAGAGTTTTGAATATGTATCACTATTTTTGATCTGAGTCTGATGCACAAGAATCATTTAGTTGAACACACACACATGCATGTAATAACCAGCTGGATTTTCTTACACTAAGTTGAAGTGCAGAAATACACAAAATGTGACTACTTGGTCTATTTTGACTGCTTTTATTCTTTTTCTATCAGTTCATTGGAAATAATGAGGATGGGAGGAATACCTAAGATAAAGGCTGACTTCTTTAACTTGGCTTCCGAGGCTGGTTCTGACCTGGCCACATCCCATTGCTTCAGCCTCAGCTTCCTCCCCTCTTTTCTTTACATCCTTTTCTACAGCCACAGTGAACTTCTTTCAGCATCTCTATGCACTTTTCTCTCACCTCAGGACTTTTGCATATGAAGCTGTTGCTTTTGCCTGGAACAGTCTCAGTCCCTTACCCATTACGCTTTTCTGTCCAGTTCCTAGTCATCCTTCAGGTATTAAAGTGAAAATCTTTTCTGGGGAAGCCTTCCTTGACTTTTCTAGCCTTTATTAAGTATTTTATGTGGATCTTATGCAACACTTACTATAATTTATTGCAATTAGTTGCTTAACTGTCTGTCTCTCTGGACTATAATTTATTGCAATTAGTTGCTTAACTGTCTGTCTCTCTGGTTGCACTGTAAATCCTAAGGGCAAGCTCCTTGTAGGTCTAGCTCATTACCACATTCCCTGAGACTAGCAAAATGTCTGGCACAGAACGGGAACTCAAAAATTACTTATTGAATATTAAATGAAGTTATATTAAAACATCAAAGGTTGTAAATTGCCACCTTCCTAAAATAAGACCCCCCAAAATTCGATGCTCTTTTGTTCCTAATAGACCACCAAGTGAGAAGGCTAGCTGAAGACAAATCTTTGCTTTATTTTGGACATCAGGTAACAAAAACAAGTAAAAGGCAGACTTACCTCCTCTTTTTTTCAGCAGTTTGGATGCCCTATTAACTTGGCTCATTGTAACCCTAGGGAATTGATGAGAGGATGAGGAGGCAGTAGGAGATCAGGTCGGAGGGGTCCTACAGGGTGTTTCTAAATGCTTTGTACCTGAAGAAAAAGGGGGATGGTGAGGACTTTTGTCCAAACTGAACAAAGGAAGTGATGGGCACACCAGTTAGCACACTCCTTCAGACACTAAAGTCCTTGCCTGGCAGTACACAGGTTCTCTGGAGACTTAGGAAGCTTTGAAAGCAGGGCTGGGGACGGTGTTTGGACTCACCTTGGGCATCATAAAACCTGTCTTCCGCATAACGTATTTATCAAACCCAAGCATCATCTGTTTTAGTAGCAGAAGATGCATTGTTGGAAGTGAAATGGGTTTACAGTATTAACCCAAGCATTTTTACCTAAATGTGCTTATCTCACATTCTTCTCCATATTCGCTGTAGTTTAATTTCCTCTGTATCAGTCTCTTTATTCATCAGATATACAGTTTGGTCAACTGCAACTCCAGTCATTAAATAGAGATGAAATTCTAAATGAGAACTCCTTCCAATTTGTCTCTGAATCCCTTGTCATGATTTGTAATCATAAGCTTATTGGCATGATCATTTGTTTGCTGTCTGCTCCACTTGCTGTTTTAGCTCCTGCTTCTCCCTCTCCCCACTGTCATCCCCTGCCCTGGCCATCGTAAGGTCCATAAGGCCAGGAACTGTGCTGATTTTGTGCCTCACTTTATCCCCAGAGCCTAGCATGATGTCTGGCACATAGTAGGGACTCAATAAATGCTTGTATAAAAAGCAGCTGCTTGAATGAATGTTGTGATGAGGAACAGCATGCGGGTGACTCCCTGAGCTTTCGTATGGATTACTTGAGGTTCTCCAGAGAGTCCTGCTCAGGTTACCTCGGAGGAAGGACTTACCGTAACAGAGGAGCAAGGAGGAACAGGAATGCTCTTGACAGACTTCATGTAAAACACGAATGCTGCCCTGATTGCACGACGGTCATGACACTGATTTTGTGTCAGTTGCTGTGTTTCGTGTGTCACACGTCAGCCCCAACTGAGAGTGAAGGCTACAAGGCTGGGATTTGAAAGACATTGTAATGAAGGGATTATTTATAAAGGTGTGGGCAGAAGCAGGGGAATCAGATAGATTGCCGAAGCACCCTGAGACTAATAATGGTGAGAAGCTGTTATTACCCTTGGGCCTGATGGTCAAAACTGGAGCCTGGGAGAACTGGAGGTATGAGAGGGGCCATCAAGAGGAGCCAACTGACAGCAGGGCTGCAGTGGCTATCAGAAGCCTGGTGCAAGGGTGCAAGGCCAAGAGGGAAAAGGAAGAAATGCCTCAAACTCCCTCCTCTGCCCTTTGGTCTTCTGCTAAGTCTCCAATTGGCATCGCCCGAAGGGAAAAGGGATCTCAGGTGGTACGATCTGTGGAGGTCAGCCTCCTGGGCACAGAAGGACAGGGATGAACCTGTGCGGGCAGTAGAAAAGCCAGCAGGTGGCATTCTTGTTGGTGACTCTCTCTTTAAATGGAGAGAGGCTGCTCGTGATCAACTCCAACCTGCCCACCCCCACTCCAGTCAATCATACTGCCTGCCTGCTGATCCTTGACTTCGGTTTATTTCATCTTTTTGGTTTCCTGCCTCTCTGCCACTCTATTCTCCACTGTTCTTTATATGCCTTGCATTTAAACTCTTCCAGAGAACATCTGATGGTTTGTCGCCCTCCAAAATTGGATGGAGCACTCACAGACCAGCCTGTAAAAATGGTCTTTGGGTCAGGCACCTCTCTCTAGTTCAATGAGCTACAAAGCAGGCTGGCCTGTCATTAAGACTCTCTCAGAAATGGTTGTGGGTAGCATACTCCTCAGAGGAAACAGTCTGACTGGAAGTCACCTTGCATGGCTTGTCCAGTACATTGTCATCCTCACTTATACCCCAATGGTGACCATCTCCATATGTAGGATAATCAATATTTGGCTACTGGAAGGGACTTGCTAATGCTCACTATTAGAGTAATGCAGGACAAGTTGTCCCTCCTAATTAGATTCACCAAATGTGCCCAGCATTGGTGGATCTTCTAATGTGATGCACCTTCAGCTTCCCTTCCAGCTGGGATATCTGTTGTGCCCCAGTTGTTGTGTTCAGACTCTGGTTCATGAGCTGATGTTGTTCTGCTTCTGATCAGAATAGCCATAGTCATTCATATTCATAAAAAGTAAATGCTTTTGTCAATGAGGTGCCCGATAAAAGGAACAGGGCATGATGCTTTTTAATCCTAATCAGCTCTGCAAAAACTCCTGCAAATAGGATATGAGCATTATCTGGCATTTTGGATGATGTTAAAAGTTGAATTTACGAAAAATGACAGCAACTGGTTGTTGGTAAAGTTCCAGGATGGTAGCCTTGATGCTGGCAGGGATGCTACTCTTCAAGTACCCATTTCTCCCTGGGTATGAAGTCTCTTCTGTGCTACCTCCTTCAAGAGCAGAGCCCGTGGACAACCCCAGAGTACTTACTGCACCATTCCAGGTCATTTCTCAGTGTCAGAACTCTCCAAGATGTTCAGTTCTCTGTATGCACCCTTTCCTCCCCAGTCCACCCTTTCCTTTACCTCCATCTTGTGAGATTCTCATTTTTCAAGTCCCAGCTCAACTGCCCCTTCCCATGAGATAGTGCTTAGGAGAGTGGGCTCTGCAGTCAGGCCACCTGAATTTTATACCTAGTCCGCCACGCATCAGCTGAACCTTCATTTCTTCACCTGTGAAATGGGATGGTCAGTGGTGAAGCATGTGGGCATTAGAGCCAGATGGTCTACTTTCAACTGCTGGTTCAACCACCTACGAGCTATATGACTTTGGGAAAGTTAATGAACCTTTCAGTGCCTCCATTTCTCCATCTGTAAAATGGAGATGATAAGATGTGTATAGATATGTTGTGAGGATTAAATGAATCAATTAAAGAAAAAACCCTTAGAATAATGCCTCACACATAGTAAGCCACTAATGAATGTTATACTTTATTATTTTCTGTCTCATTGAGTTGTAGGGATTAAGTTAGGTAAAGCATGTAAAGCATTTGGAATCATGCCTGCTCTGAGTCAGCTCTCAGTAAATGATTATGGTAGTTGTTATGTTGCATTTTTATTGCTATTCTCCAGTTGGCTAGGAAGAGGTTTTGCTTCCTGTGTTCACATAGTACATTGATCATACCTCTAATAGCATCTTTCACACTGTGTTGTCATTGGATTTTGTTTTCTATATTGGATTGTGAGTTCTTTATAGGCAAGAGTAGGTAATTAATAAATGTTTGAGATGGGTTAAAATGAAAAAAATTGCCATAGTGCATCAAGGTTTTTGGACTCAAGATCACTGTTTGGTGGCTTGTCAGTGAAGTTTTCCGTGTAGAGAGAGGCCAGCAATAGGTGGATTAAGACTTCCAGTTTTGGGTGCATCTGCCTGTCCTCACTGGCTCCTATGGTGTACCAAGTGTAGAGTTGGAACCTGAATTATAGTGCCAAGAGTGAGTGTTTACCTACCTGTTCTTTACATAAGCTATATACAGTGTTTGAAATGAATGATGTTAAGTGAGACTTGGGTCCTCTCCCTTTAACTCTACTTTAAGCAAAATATTTGCTTGGTTTCAAATGTAGGTTTCATAGCCTGGTTCAAAATGGAATTCTACCACCATGAAGAACTGTTTGCTGTGAAAGAACTCATACCCAAAAGATGACTCATTCAGGTGAAGGCTAGCTAAATCCCCTAATTGAGCTTATGATGTCAGATGTTTGGGGGAAAAAAAGAAAAAGAAAATAAATAACAATTTATTTGCTTACTCCTTTTGGTTTTCCTTATGCAACAAGACGTAGATCTTTTTCTAACTTAAAACTGTTTGGCCTATACTTGTGAGATATTAATGACTGTAAAAGAATTGACATCAAACAATGATTTATCTCAGAAATTGCTGTAGTTAAGGCTGAGGTGGTGCTATCAGTCAACACTCCCTGCCAACCTGTCATTCCTACTCCCTCATAAACATCTTTGTATGTGCTTACATGTGACAAGTGCACTGCACAATACCCACCCAACATGAACCCTTGTTTGTCATGTTAGTTGGAAGGATGCACAGATGTTATTTTTGGAATATGGTTCATAAGTTTATGTTATGCATTGAAATAATCATAAATACCAGTTAATATAGATAGTGAATGATAAATGTTCTGTTAGATTTCTAATAAAAGAAAAGCATAGACTACTTTTGAGGTTTAAAATGGATTATAGCCTAGACTACAGAGGGAAATTTATCCAATGGAATTTCTCCATTTGTTATTATTCCAGAGTAGATTAAAACCTTAAATGTGTCAGGCTTGTTCCTTGGTGAAAAGTTGGTATTTAGCTTGTTCTTAAGAAACATTTATTAACATCCTTAATTTTATCTTGAAATATTTTCTAGCTTCAGTGGTGGGTTCAATCAATTCAAAGTTCTGTTTGGAAACGTCTGGATCCATCCAAATGTGTTCTCTGCTGTAGCAATGGTGGATTTGTCTGTTCTGTGTGATGTGCCTTTAATTTACAAACCATACAGTTTTGTTTTTTTCCATTCATCAGCTGACCAATTAGGTCTGTGCAGTTTATCCAATATGTTGTGATGCTGTATAATGTCTTTTGTCCAAAGCTAGAGCTTGTCTCATTCTGGGCTTGCATTGTCTGTTGGCTTAACTGCTGTATTCACTGTACTGTGTTTGCCCTCTGAGTTTCCCAAAACCTGCTGTGCTTGCTGCTGTTTGCAAAGGCTTAGTGGGAGAAAAAGGCTGTGACACTGAAGGTTAAGCAGATGCTGGGGCTCCATCCAGATTCAAATATCAGTGCTGTTTAGTATACTTGTATTTTAACTGTTAGTGTCATTATTTGATGGGGACATGTTGAGGTCATCTGAAATGGACTACCCTTTTGCTTCCATACACATTTCCTCTGATGGCTGATAGATTACTGATTATTTGTTATATATCTCCGTGCAAAGGGATCCCTACATTTCCATAGTTCATTTCAGTGCTTATCATGTCTTATTGTCGGGAAGTTATTTTTGATATCTAACCCAACCTCTTTCTATTGCTACCTAAGACAACCAATTTTCCTTGCCTCTTTGCCTTAACAATTACTTTTCTAAAAGTATTTGGGATTTGAACATGCCACATTTAGAAAATTCTTCTGGGTGTTCTTCCTCTCAAAATTGTAAATGGAACAAAATCTGCTGTGCTCAAGACGTGGATACGTGTTCAAAGAAGCATAACTTCAACCTTGAAAAGAATATTAAGGGCCGAGCCCGTGGCGCACTCGGGAGAGTGCGGCGCTGGTTGCTCCCGCCGCGGGTTCGGATCCTATATAGGGATGACCAGTGCGCTCACAGCCCTCACTGGCTGAGCGCGGTGCGGCCGGTCTCAAAATGGACAAAAAAAAAAAAAAAAAAAAAAAGAATATTAAGAGATAGAAAAATAACAATAAATGCATTCTCACTGC
>NW_007728182.1:169777-177432 GCF_000696425.1 Galeopterus variegatus | reverse complement strand
CCCAAGGGTTGCGATCCCCTTACCAGTCACGAAAAAAAAAAAAAAAAAAAAAAAAAGAATATTAAGAGATAGAAAAATAACAATAAATGCATTCTCACTGCCACTCTCCTAAATGCTCCTCTTAATGCACAGAGTTGGCTCTCAGAGAATCTGGTATTTCTTTTACAATGTGATGGGAAAAGCAACCACGAGCTTTAAAGTTAAGACTGGCCTAGGATCACACTGCCACTTAATAGCTGTCTGATAGTATCAATAAAATGGGGATGATTTTAGCTGCCTATGGGATTGTCGTGAGGATCAAATGACATTATCAAGTGGAAATACGTCCCACGTGGTGGGTATTCCACAATGTTCATTTCTCTCTGCCAGGCTTGCCAATGCAATGTGACTGTTCTGTAATATGTTGAAAAGTACACTAAATTTAATTATTATAAAACCTCATTAATTAAATTAGAGTTTGTAGCTGTTTGGACAGAGTTGAGCAGAAGGTTTTTTTGGTTGTTTGTTTTTGTTTTTTACTAAGAAGAGAGGATTAGCTAAACAATTTTTTCCTGTCAAATAGAATGGAGATAAGGAAAGTTAAGCTACTTAAAGCTTTTAGAAATGCCGATTAGCAAATAAAGAGAAAGAATTAATTAGAAACAATCATTATCTAAGTCATTGGAAGGGTTGGGGAGACAACTTATTTAGTAATGCTTGCCACTGATTCGTATGCAATTAGTTGCTGTGTGATTTACAAAGATATGCCTCATTAAAACTAGTCTTTATTTCAGACAACTCATCAATTAAGATGTACTTTCCTTTCAATAAACCTGAATCTGTGAGTTTCTCTAACATTGAAAAAATGGAGCATTGAATTGAGGAAAAGTGCTGTCCATTGGTCACCAATACTGTGAGAAAGACCTTCACTCACTTATACTAATTTACACTCTCATTGTTTCCTATCCCTTCATTAATTCATTGAATGTTTACTGACAGTCACCAAGGAGATGGCACTCAATTACTCAAGTAGAGGTTTTCTTCTGGCATCGGGATAAGGAGATGTCTTGCCCTCTATAATAGTGAAAATGTACTTTTTTCCTCTACATGGGAATCCCAATCAGATCCAAACTGATAGATCCCAGAAATAAGGAGGTGTTTAATAATGATGTCTATTGCACATTATACACCATCCTTTGAATGAATAAGGGAGAGGTAAGAGTTAATCGTTTGACTTCCAGTAGTGCACACGAAGACGACCCCACCCTTTGGCAAAGCCAGACACATGCTGGTGATCACCAGGGGTCTGCACCATGTCCCTGTGCTTAGCATAGGTTGAGGGTCTAGCCTCAGCTTCAGTCTTGAGGATGCACTGTAGGTCATTATAATTATTAAGACATTTTCACAGGTGCAATTATTTGTTGCATGTTTCTATTACCACTTGCGAATTTTTACCATTATTTCTTTCTTTGTTCAAAGTTTAAAAAAAATAATTAAAAATGACAAATCTGAGTTGGATCATGGTGCTACAATTTTGATCTTTTTTTCACATTATTATCCAAATATGTGTGACCTGAAAGCTAAAGCTGGTTATCTTTGAGAACAAGACTGTTACTAGGGTGTGTAGAACGTAATTGTTAAGAGCTCTGGCTCTGAGTCAGACTGGATTCAAGTCTCCATGACTCCACTAAAGCACTCTGTAACCATGGAGGAGTTCAACCTCTCTGAGTGATGGCTTCTCCATCTCTTAAGCAAGAGTAAGTGTGTATTCTTCCTAAGAGTATTATAAAGGTTAAATGCAATATTGCACATAAAATACTTAATATGGTTCATACATATAAAATATGAAATAAGTAATAGTCATTTATCATTACTACTGGAAGTCTAATGGGCCAAATGTTCTGATGCTCACATGAGAAAATGATGGATTCTTGAAACAGTTGCTCATTGAGTTCAATAAGCTTCAGGATGGATGATTAAGCAGAAGGTTTATGGGCACTTCTGGAAAGAGTTGAGCGGGAAGCAGTAGGGCTTCATAAAGAACAAGTCACACCAAATCATGATTGGAGCAGGAGGACATAGTAGATTTGGGGTCTGTGGGTTTCAGAAGCATCTTTTCTAAGTCTTTCGTAATGTTCTTACTGAGATATATGTCATATGTCCCCAACTGAGAATTTGAGGATAATATATGGGTTGAAGGACCACATCTCCTAGTTTTCTTTCCCAGTATTCTTTATCACAGCATTTTATTCATTTTCCCATATCACACTTACCAAAAATCTAATTATTTCACTGATTCATTTGTTTACTTATCAGTTATTTGTGTCCTCACAAGAATGTCAGCTCCATGAAGACAGGAACCATGCCTGCCTTGATTATATCTGCATCCCCATGAACTAATACAGGACCTGTCCATACTAGACAATCATTAAATATTTGTGCAATGAATAAGAAATGAGAGAATTCTGGGCCGGTTAAAAAGGAGTGACCCAAAGAGTACTGGATCCTTAGAAAGAGGTCTCTATTAGAGTGTCACTCTTTGGTTAGGTTCGTTTGAGAGTTTAATCATTTACAGGAAAATACAGAAGGCTTACTAGTCATATCTGTAGATGGCAGAAGTTGAAAGATGCAGCTAATATTGTGAATAGAAATTTAAAATTATCTCAATAAACTAAACTCCAAGTCAATAAGATTGAATAAATGAAGAGGAAAAAATAAAAATGCCTACATTTAGATTTAGAAACTCAGTTTCCCAGATAGAATACAAGGGCCATCTAAATAGAGACAAGGTCCTATAGGAGGTCACAAGGAAGAGACTTGGGGTTTTTAACTGACTACACACACTAACCTGAGCCCCAATCACTATATCCTGGTAGATTTTTAACATAAACCTACGCTTCGCCAGTGGTGCTCAACCTTGGCTGCTATTAGAATCTCCTGGGGATCTGGTAAGCAAACCAACCAACAAATAAAAACATACTAATGCCCAGACATCATTCCAGAAAATTTTGAGTCAATTTGTTTTGGGAAAGGTCTGGGCAGTGTTTTGTTTCATTTTGCATTTTTCTTTTTTGGTCCCCAAGCAGTTCTAATGTGCGGGAAAGGTAATGAATCTCTACCCCAACTTTGTCCTTAATACATACCTTCCACAATCTGTTTCTGGCATTCCATTTCCTGATCATTATTTTCTTTATTTCTAAATAACCCCACTGCAACCTTTTGCCCTCTAGGCACTCTGATCCATTGACTTTACCACCTTCTGGCTGTTTTGACCCCCTTCATTTCTTTTCTTTTCTCCATGCTCCATTCTAGTAATCATCGCTTTGCATGTACCTTCAATGTGTCCACGTACTCACATGGCAAACCCCAACCCTAATTGAATCTCAGCGAGACAATTTCCTCCCCACTACTCCACCAAAACCTTTTGTCCAGGTCTCCAGTGACCACCATGTTGCTAACTCCAATGATGGGTTTTCAGTCCTTATCCTGCTGAACTTTTCAATAGCATTTGACCCCACTGATCAGTCCCTTCTCTTGTTCTTTATTTTTCTTTACCATTTTAATTACCTGCTTTTTGTTGTGGACTTTAAACTTTTTAGTTTTATATTAGATCCATCAAAATCTTATCTGGCTGCTTGGTTTCATGAAAAGAACATTTTAAAACCCTATTTAAACTCAACTTTCATTTTTGTGAAGTTTTATTAGGTTAAAAAAAAAAATCCTGTTCCCCAGATAGTGCTTAGGGAATGTTTGTTAAATTTGGGGATGTCTGTGGAAACTGGATTTTTGGAATATTTCTGTGTCCTACTTCATCCTTATATCTTAATTTTCTGAAATTCTTTACCTATATTTATTTTTTTACCTTGGAATTTTCACAACATTGTGTCTAATTATTATTATTAACTTTACTTCTTTGATGTGCAATCCACTCTTCTGTCTTAAATTTCTCTAAATCTTCCCGCTTATTTCTCTAGTTGATTTGCTTTCGGATGTCTTTTATTCTTCTCGTGTTCTTTAATTTGAGGCTTCTTTGACATGCTTTTTTATATGTAGTCTCTTATTTTTAAAGTGTTTTTCTTCTTCCCAGCCAGCTGGTCCCGCCATTCTTGTGGTGGTGTTTTCACTTTGCCTAAGTCTGAGGAGGGTGGTCCAAGTCGATTCTTATCTTCTCTTGTGTATTTAAATCTTATCTCTTCTTTTTAGTGGCAGCTTGTAAAGCCTATTTTCGTCTTTCAAGTTGAAAAACCTGACAAGTAGGCACGGTTCTCATTCCCTTCTCAACTAAGAGATTTGAAATTGCAGTCTCAACACACTGCCTCCACGTCTCCACTTCCACTTCCTTCTGAGTTTTTTGCATTCTGGTTTTTACTGGCATGATCTAATCACACTGCTCTAAGAAAATTCTCTGTGGCTGTCTATGGTCCCTTTTGGTACTGATCTTACTGAGTGTTCTCCTTCCTGAAGCTCTCTACCCTCCTGGATTCCATAACGCCATTTTCTCTAGCCCTCCCTCCTGTTCCTCTTTTTCTTTATGGAATAATTTGTGAGCTTCTTTTCCTCTGCCTTCTCTTTAACCCTTCCTCTTCCCAGGGCTCTGTCATTGCTCCTCTGTACTTCTTACTATGCGTAATCTTGGGGAGCTCACCCACTCACATTCATTTAGCTCCCCCATATGACTTTGTGCTGTTTCCTGTACCTTGAATTCACCCTTTTTCTTCCTAATCATCCTTCAAAATCCATTTAGTTTTTACATCCTCCAGGGAGTTTTTCTTCTGGCCTTAGAATGAATTGTCTCCTTTATCATGTCTCTACACTTGGGACACCAGTATCACAGCACACATTACATTATGATGAAATTATCTGTAATCTTCTTAAGGGCAGAAAAAATGTGACTATTTTTGTATCCACATGCCTAGTACAGAGCTCAAGAGCTTTCTTTGTGGCTCGCTTCCCTCTAATGAGATGTAATCCTCTGCGTCATCTAGCTGAGATTGTATTTTGACTCAAAAAAAAAATTGTGTTTAAATGATGCTCTAGAGAGCTCAAGAGCTTTCTTTGTGGCTCGCTTCCCTCTAATGAGATGTAATCCTCTGCGTCATCCAGCTGAGATTGTATTTTGACTCAAAAAAAAAAAATTGTGTTTAAATGATGCTCTAGGTCACATTTTCTCTGTTAACTCTTGTGACATCTGTGATACACCTATCACTTGCATACTAAATCCCCTTGATCCACTTCCCAATTCTATCGGAGTCACAGCCATACATTTATGTGGTTGCTTTGTGGGTTGACTCCAACCATCACATATGTGTGGCTAACTCCCAAATCCTTTCCTATAGCCCTTATTACCGTCCTAAACTCCTGATTGATCCTGCACATCCTCCCCTTGCCTGAAATCATTTCTTATCCTCGTGGTACAGAGTTTCTGCTGCCTTGGCGCCTCCAACACCCAGGACATGTCACTGAGGAAGGAACTACTCCCAAATACCTCATTTGAGTAGAATGTGTAGGTTGGGGGATGGAGCAAATGTGGGTGGGGATGAGGTGGGCATAGAAAAGAAGTTACAGGATGAGAAGATAGTTGTATCAGTTTCCTATTTCTGCTGTAATGAATCACTATTCTCTTAGAGGCTTGAAACAACACAGACATTCTCTCACAGTTCTGGAGGTCAGAAGTCTGAAGTCAGTTTCACTCAGCTAAAGACAAGGTATGGGCAGGGCTGGTTCCTCCTGGAGGCTCTGAGGGGAGAGTCCATTTCCTCTCCTTCGTCACCTTCTAGAGGCTGCCTGCATTCCTTGGTTCCTGGCCGCATCACTCCAGTCTCTGCTCCCATCATCACAGTGCTTTCTTCTCTGTCTCTGAATCCTCCTGTCTCCCTCTTAAAAGGAACATTCTGATTATAATAATTACCCACCCAGATAATCTCTCCATCTCAAGATCCTTAACTCATTTACCTCTACAATGTCCCCTTTGCCATAGAAGGTAATATTTACAGATTCTGGAGATTAGGACATGGACATATTTGAGGGGCCATTATTCAGCCCACAGCAGGGGTCCTGGGTCAGGGTGGAGACCACTTTTAGTGAAAGGAGATGCAGAACTTTTGCTTTTTAGTAGGTGCAGGGGTCAAGATGTTTGGATATATGTGTGTGTCAGGGAAGAAAAATTGTTGCTATTAGGGCCGGCCCGTGGTTCATTTGGGAGAGTGTGGTGCTGATAACAACAAGGCCATGGGTTTGGATCCCTATATAGGGATGGCCGGTTAGTTTACTTGGGAGAGCGTGGTGCTGACAACACCAGGTCAAGGGTTAAGATCCCCTTACCAGTCATCTTTTTTAAAAAAAAAAGAAAAAGAAAAATTGTTGCTATTGATGCTATTTCTAGGTAATAGAAAACTAATAATGTGAATGGGAAAAAATTCTAAACAGTTTTTTTGTGTAAAAGTATTAAACCTGAGAGTCATTTATATGAACTGCGTATAATTTATACGTAAATACCTGACAGCAAAATAATATTGTCTAATTAACTTGTTGGATCATCATCACTTAAGTTTTCTTTTATTACAGTGTGCTCAGGAGTTTGTTCACCATCTTTACGAAGTAGGAGGTGTCTTTAGTGCTCAGTAGCTCTAATGAGCTCTCCTTTTAATGAGTATATGGAGCCAGGTATGGACACTGAACAAAGGAAGAGAAGAACGTTTACAGCTTGCTTTTTTTCTCTTGCATCCTTTTCTTTAAAGAGAGCTGTGGTTAAGAGAAATAACTGGTAAAGGGGAAAAAATCAGAGTAAGATTCTTCATTTGAGAAGCTTGACTAGGCCATATAAAATACATGCCCATTGAAGCAGCGGCTGCTAACTAGGCAAATGGAATGAAAGGGGTCACTGGGCGATGTCTTAGTTTGGTTTCCCACAGAAGCAAATTTTGAGGTATGGATTTGGGTAGGCAAATGGAGACGTGATTTCTTTAGGGCCACACAGAATGTCTCCCATAATTGTGTCTGGAAGTCAGGAGGCAGCATTTATCTATCAGCTCCCACTCTCCGTTGTCTGTCCCTCCATAGGGACAGGAGACTAGCCTTTTAACTGTGTTTTAACTATGTTAAAAGTAAAATGAAAGAGACAGCAAAACAAAAAACAGCAAACAAAACAAAAACAAAAACAAAGAAAAGGAAAAGAAAAAGTAAAAAAGAGAAAAGTGGTTCATTGTCACCTGAGGCGTCTATGGTAGGGAATAAGTCACATATGTTCATATTTGTTACTGAATAACACCTGCAACTTTTGAGGCATCAGGACATGAAGTCCTGCAGGTGCTTCATGTGAGTCTCCTTTCCCCATGTCTTTCCGCTCTCCTGCTGTGCTTCCTTGGGATTCCTTTACTAGGGTTTCTGACTTCAGATACTCCCCAAATCACGTTGCTTTAGGGGAGTCAGCAGACCCCCTCCAGCCTTGTGAACAAAGGCCAGGCCTTCGTCTATTGGAGGAGTCTTGGTTTCTTGTCCAGATGAATAATAAGTGAACCACTCCAGGTCATCAGCCATGTCCCTATGTAAAGTTCAAACCACCATTTGGCAGCATTTGGCTTTTCTGACTTGGGGTGATCATTTATTCACTGCTTCTTGGAGCACAGATGATTAGTACTTTATCTGCGTGGTGCTGATAACAACAAGGCCATGGGTTT